>NC_064823.1:76448423-76748423 GCF_024166365.1 Elephas maximus indicus
ATGGATAAATGGATAAAAAAAAATGTGGTACACATATACAATAGAATACTACTCAGCCAGAAAGAGAAATAAAGTCCTGATACATGCTACAACATGAATGAACCTTGAGGACATTATGCTGAGTGAAATAAGTTAATTACAAAAGGACAAATATTGTATGACCTCACTTCTATAAACCGACAAAAATACGCAAATACATAGAGTCCAAAGTTTATCAGTGGCCACCAGGGGCAAAAGGAGGTGGGATAAGGGGAGTCACTATTTGGATGCATATAGATTCTGTTTACATTTATGGAAAATTTGGCATTGATTAAGGGCAATAGTTGCATAACTGATTAATGCAATTGATTTCACTAAGCTGCACACCTGAAAAACGCTGAATTGGCAAAAGCTGCATCATATACATATTTTACAACACCTCCCCCCCCCAAAAAAAAACAGAGCAGCAGTTGCTACTGTTTATATACAACCAAACATCTCATGGGCTTTGTTTTCTTGGTTTAGAAGTTTAGGGTCATGGTTTTATGGGACATCCTAGTCATTTGGCCTAATAATGGTTTTAGTGTTTCTGATCTATCTCCTAGTTCGTTGCAGAGCTTCTGGTATCTTAAGAGCTTGCATGAGGCCATCCAAGGTACAATTGGTCTCTATTCGCCTGGAATAATAGTGGAAGGAGACTGAAGAATAGGAGGAGAAAATGAAATGTGTGTCTAACTGCCTCCATGAACAAGTCGTTTCTTTTCCATGAGACAAGTAGAGCAGATGGTACCCGGCTACCATTTCTGAAAATTTTGATCAAAGATTCTATAGAAGAATCCTGATCAAAACCTGGAAAAATGCAGAACAGAATTTCAAATTCTCATGGAATCCATATTTCTGGAGTCACTGAGGCTAGATGAACGCTAAAACTATTGCTCTAAGATAATCTTTAAAACTCAAACCTTAAACTAAAACTAGTGCCTGAAGTGTTACTTAAATCAAACAATAATTTAGCTTGGTTTTAGGACAGTTCTACTCTGTCCTAGAGGGTCGCTATGAGTCAGAATCAACTCGACAGCATTGGGTTTTTGGGTTTTTTTAGTCAAGAATGTCTGCCTTGAGCATTGTACTCTTTTACAGAATTACTCTATGTGATCACACTGACGAAAGTAACTCGAAATGTAAATGAGAAGCTTAGGGAGCAGTGAGTTTATGTTAATGATGGAGGAATAATTTGGAAAAGAATAACAAGAATCGTTGCACATCTTGAAGAATGTAATCAATGTCACTGAACTGTACATGTAGAAATTATTGAATTGGCGTATGTTTTGCTGTACATATTTTTGTTACCTAAAGCAGGTTCTGCTTAGTGTGGTTTCTCATCAATAAAGACACACCAAGGTGAGAAGAGAGGAAGAGAATTTATTTCAAGTGTGCACGCAAGTAGAAGGAGGTGTATACCTCAAATCAAGCTCTCCAAACAAAGGAAGGCAGACGTTTTATACCATCTCGTACAAGGAAGTACATACAAACTGTATGGACTACACAGGTTATCATGGCATGCAAACACAGTGAAACAAACTTCACTTTTTTTTCCCCCTTTGGCATGTAGGCTAGTAAACTCTGTTTGACTGGCTTGAGCCACACCCAGCTCTTTGAGGACAATGAACAGGAGGGGCAGATTCCACTGGGTATGAGCAGCTCCCAAGTGAGCCACACCCATCGCCATCACCCAAGGCTTTGTGAATGGCCAAGCTGCTTCTGGCTTCCTTGGCTATCATTTTCACCAAAAAAAAAATAGTTATTTCTGAAAATACCTGATTCCTGAAACCAGGCAAAAAGTTGAAAACATTTCACAGAAACCATATTTTATCTAGCAGAACACTTAAAATTTACGTAATTTCTCTCATTTAATTCTCAGGTATATGGTATTCGAAACTTTATTCAAAGATAAGACACATAGATGGAATAATAAAGTCATTTTACAAGAAACAAACTTTGACCTTTCGTCCAACTTCATCTCCCTAAAATTAAAAGAAGATTTTGTCAATAAATGGATATTTTCATCTTCTGGTGGTGTAGTGGTTAAGCACTACAGCTGCTAACCCAAGCGTCGGCAGTTCGAATCCACCAAGCACTCCTTGGAAACTCTATGGGGCAGTTCTACTCTGTCCTATAGGGTCGCTATGAGTCACAACGGACTCTATGGCACCTAATAACAACAGTTAGTAGATATAACTGAGTGACTTTGTCCCCCCCTTAGGCTGAACACTCTCTTGGATGAACTTGTTAGATAGTCAGGCTCCTCACTTTCAATCATCTTATCCTTTTAGTAGATAAATTAGTCCCTCTTAAGACTGGTTGTGGGATAATGCCCTTATTTTCTCTGAAATAGCATTTGAAATGTACGTTGGTGGAATAAGTGGTAGCATTGATGTTGATGCAGCTGGTACTTATATGGTTGGCTCTTACCATCCTCTTACAAAACTTTATGATGAACTTTTGGTAATTCCTGTAAGAATTCCCTATAGTAGCTATAGGAGATTCAGGTCCTGAATGTACAGGGATCTCTGTGATTTTTTTTTTTTTTTTTTTTTTGCTTGATGAAGAGGATTTCTGTGGTGATCCATGAGAATATTTGTATGCCCTTTATCCTCAGCTGCATCTGGAATTAAATGTAAGGGCTGGATACGTTCCCAGTCTTTCTTACAGTAGTCAATCCAGTCAATTTACTATCTGTTCACTTTCACCTTCTGGTGTCATTTGGATGTCTGTTGTGCATCATAACAAATTAGAAGCAAGGATGGCGAGACTTCATCTCATGTACTTTGAACGTGTTATCAGGAGGGATCAGTGTTTGGAGAAGGACATCATGCTTCATAAAATAGATGGTCAGCAATGTGTCTTTTGATTTTTTGACTGCTGCTTCCATGGCTGTTGATTGCGAATCCAAGTAAAATGAAATCTTTGACAACCTCAATCTTTTCTCCATTTATCATGATGTTGCTTATTGGTCCAGTTGTGAGGATTTTTGTTTTCTTTATATTGAGGTGCAATCCATTCTGAAGGCTGTGGCTTTTGATCTTCATCAGTAAGTGCTGCAAGTCCTCTTCACTTTCAGCAAGCAAGGCTGTGTCATCTGCATAACACAGGTTGTTAATGAGTCTTCCTCTAATCCTGATGCCCCATTCTTCTTCACATAGGCCAGCTTCTCAGATTATTTATTCAGCATACAGATTACATAGGTATGGTGAAAGGATACAACCCTGAGGCACACCTTTCCTGACTTTAAACCATGAAGTATCCCCTATTTCTGTTTGAACAACTGCCTCTTGGTCTATGTACAGGTTCGTTATAAGCACAATAAAGTGTTCTGGAATTCCCATTCTCCCCCGTATTATCCATAATTTGTTATGATGCACAAAGTCAAATGCCTTTGAAGAGTCAATAAAACACAAGTAAACATCCTTCTGATATTCTCTCCTTTCAGCCAAGATCCATCTGACATCAGCGATGATATCCCTAGTTCCATGTCCTCTTCTAAATCCTGCTTGAATTTCTGGCAGTTCTCTACTGATGTACTGCTGCAGCCACTTTTGAATGACCTTCAGCAAAATTTTACTTGCATGTGATATTAATGATATTATTCAATGATTTCGACATCGGGTTGGATCACCTTTCTTGAGAATAGGCATAAATATGGATCTCTTACAGTCAGTTGGCCAGGTAGCTGTCTTCCTAATTTCTTGGCACAGACAAGTGGGCATTTCCAGCTCTGCATCTGTTTGTTGAAACATCTCAATTAGAATTCTGTCAATTCTTGGAGCCTTGTTTTCTGCCAATACATTCAGAGCAGCTTGGACTTCTTCCTTCAGTACCATCGGTTCTTGATCATATGCTACCTCCTGAAGTGGTTGAACGTTGACCAATTCTTTTTGGTCTGGTGACTCTCTGTATTCCTCCCATCTTCTTTTAATATTCTCCCTGTAGAATCCTTTAGCATTGCAACTCGAGGCTTGGATTCTTTCTTCAATTCTTGCAGCTTGAGAAATGCTAAGCGTGTTCTTCCCATTTTGTTTTCTAACTCCAGGTCTTTGCCCATGTCATCATAATACATTACTTTGTCTTCTCGAGCCACACTTTGAAATCTTCTGCTCAGCTCTTTGACTTCATCACATCTTCCTTTTGCTTTAGCTACTCGACGTTCAAGAGCAAGTTTCATACTCTCTTCTGACATCCATTTAGATCTTTTCTTTCTCTCTTATCTTTTTACTAACCTCTTGCTTTCTTCATTATGATGTCCTTGATGTCATCCCACAACTCATCTGGTCTTCAGTCACTAATATTCAACATACCAAATCGATTCTTGAAGTGGTCCCTAAATTCGGGTGGGATATACTCAAGTTCGTACTTTGGCTCTCGTGGACTTCTAATTTTCTTCAGTTTCAACTTGAACTTGCATATGAGTAAATGATGGTCTGATCTGCAGTCAGTCCCTGGCCTTATTCTGACTGATGATACTGAGTTTGTCCTTCATCTCTTTCCACAGATATACTTGATTTGATTCCTGTGTATTCCATCTGGCGAGGTCCATGAGTATAGTCACCATTTATGTTGGTGAAAGAAGGTATTTGCAATGAAGAAGTCTTTGGTCTTGCAAAATTAGATCATGAGATTTCCCACATCATTTCTATCACCAAGGCCATATTTTCCAACTACCAGTTCTTCTTCTTTGTTTCCAACTTTCACATTCCAATCACCAGTAATTATCAGTGCATCCTGATTGCATGTTCAATCAATTTCAGGCTGTACAAGTTGATAACAATCTTTAATTTCTTCATCTTTGGCCTTAGTGATTGGTGCATAAATTTAAATGATAGTCATATTAACTGGTCTTCCTTGTAGGTGTATGGATATTATCCTATAACTGACACCATTTTACTTCAGGATAGATCTTGAAACGTTCTTTTTGATGATGAATGCAACACCATTCCTCTTCAAGTTGTCGTTCCCAGCATAGTAGACCATATGTTTGTCATATTCAAAATGACCAATACCAGTCCATTTCAACTCACTAATGCCTAGAATATCGATATTTATGGTTTCCACTTAATTTTTGACAATTTCCAATTTTCCTAGATTCATACTTCGTACATTTCATGTTCCAATTTTTAATGGATGTTTGCAGCAGTTTCTTCTCATTTTGAGTTGTGCCACATCGGCAAATGAAGGTCCCAAAAGCTTGGCTCCATTCACATCATTAAGGTCAACTCTACTTTGAGGAGGCAGTTCTTCCCCAGTTGTGTTTTGAGTGCCTTCCAACCTGAGGGGCTCATGATCTGGCACTATATCAGACAGTTCTCTGCCACTATTCATCAGGTTTTCACTGGCTAAGTCTTTTCATTGGCAAAAAACAAGGCTCCAGGAATTGATAAAATATCAATTGAGATGTTTCAACAAACAGATGCAGCGCTGAAAGTGCTCACTTGTCTATGCCAGGAAATATGGAAGGCAGTTTCCTGGGCAATTGACTGGAAAGGTGATCCAACCGAATGTGGAAATTATAGAACAATATCATTAATATCACACACAAGCAAAATTTTGCTGAAGATCATTCACAAATGGCTGCAGCAGTATATCGACAGGGAACTGCCAGAAATTCAGGCTGGTTTCAGAAGAGCACGTGGAACCAGGGATATCATTACTGATGTCAGATGGGTCACAGCTGAAAGCAGAGAATACCAGAAGGATGTTTACCTGTGTTTTATTGACTATGCAAAGGCATTAGACTGTGTGGATCATAACAAATTATGGGATAATATTGCGAAGAACAGGAATTCCAGAGCACTTAATTGTGCTCATAAGGAACCTTTACATAGATCAAGAGGCAGTTGTTTGGAAAGAAAAAGGGGATACTTCATGGTTTAAAGTCAGGAAAGGTGTGCATCAGGGTTGTATTCTTTCACCATACGTATTCAATCTGTATGCTGAGCAAGTATGAGAAGCTGGACTATACGAAGAATGGGGCATCAGGATTGGAGGAAGACTCTTTAACAACCTGTATTATGCAGAGGACACAACCTTGCTTGCTGAAAGTGAAGAGGACTTGAACCACTTACTAATGAAGATCAAATACCACAGCCTTCAGTATGGATTGCACCTCAACATAAAGAAAACAAAAATCCTCACAACTGGACCAATGAGCAACATCATGATAAACGGAGAAAAGATTAAAGTTGTCAAGGATTTCATTTTACTTGGATCCACAATCAACAACCACGGAAGCAGCAGTCAAGAAATCAAAAAAAAAAAAAAGACGCATTGCATTGGGTAAATCTGCTGCAAAGGATTTCTCTAAAGTGTTGAAGAGCAAAGATGTCACCTTGAAGACTAAGGTGCACCTGACCCAAGCCATGGTATTTTCAATCGCATCATATGCATATGAAAGCTGGGCAATGAATAAGGCAGACTGAAGAAAAATTGATGCCTTTGAATTGTGGTGTTGGTGAAGAATATTGAATATACCACGGACTGCCAAAAGAACGAACAAATCTGTCTTAGAAGAAGTACAATCAGGATGCTCCTTAGAAGCAAGGATGGTGAGACTATGTCTTACATACTTTGGACATGTTGCCAGGAGGGATCAGTCCCTGGAGAAGGACATCATGCTTGGCAGAATAAAGGGTCAGTGGAAAAGAGGAAGATCCTCAACGAGGTGGATTGACACAGTGACTGACTGCAACAATGAGCTCAAGCATAACAATGATTGTAAGGATGGCTCAGGACTATGCAGTGTTTCGTTCTATTGTGCACAAGGTCACTATGAGTCAGAACCGACTGGATGGCACCTAACAACAACAACAAGTCTCTTTGAAGTAGACTGCTGGGTTCCTCTTCCTAGTCTATCTCAGTCTGGAAGCTCAGCCATGGGTGATCCTGCTGGTATTTGTATACCGGTGGCATAGCTTCCAGCTTCCAGTTTCACAGCAATATGCAAGGCCCCCCCCCGCAATAGACAAACTGACAGACGAATGGGGAACCTACTAACTAGGCCCCAAGAATACAGTACCTTACTGAGTCACAAACAGCCAAGGTCCATGTCTCTAACACCCATGAAAATTAGCTGAACTTCTTTCTACAAATGGAAATTCTCTGGAGCTTATGTTCAGAGCTAGGTCAGTAAACACTGTGACCAGCCACAGGAAGAAAGAATACTCTGTTCTGACAAAGAGGATAGCCAGTTAAACTACTCCCATCCATTCTTCCCATCCTTTATAGCCTCAGCCTTATACTACACTGTACTGTAGCCACCTGACATGAACCTCAACATGGGAAGAAGGGTGTTTACATGATAGCGGAGCAGAGATAGTTTTAAAGCAAAGGTTGAGGGAGCCAGAAGAATGAAAATCCCAGTAAGTGGAAAGTGTAGGAAAATAAGTGGCTTCCTGCTGGGAAAGTTTTAGGGAAAAAAATGTCTTAGTGAAGGAACAGGTACTGTCTTCGTTATCTAGTGCTCCTATTACAGAAATACCACAAGTAGATGGCTTTAACAAAGAGAGACTTCTCTCACAGTTTAGGAGGCTGGAAGTCCGAATTCAATGTGCCAGATCCAGGGGAAGACTTTCTCTTTCTGTCAGGGCTGGGGAAAGGTCCTTGTCATCACTCTTCCCCTGACCTAGGAGCTTCTCAGTGCAGGGACCCTAGGTCCAAAGGATGTGCACTCCTGGCTCTTCTTGCTTGGTGGTAATGAGGTCCCTATGTCTCTCCGCTGGTTTCTTTCTTTTATATCTCAAAAGAAATTGACTTAAGACACAACCTAATCTTGTAGATTGAGTCCTGCATCATTAGTATAACTTCCACTAATCTCATCTCATTAATATCATAGAGGGAGAATTTACAACACATAGGAAAATCACATCAGATGACAAAATGGTGGACAATTACACAATACTGGGAATCACGAACTAGCCAAGTTGACACACAATTTTGGGTTGCACAACTCAATCCATAATAGGTACAAATTTAGACTAAGGTAAAGAGAATGATTTGTGAAGAAGGAGCGTTTACCATAAAATTGAGGTAAATGTATGTGCCTATCTTATCTTTAAGGGTTAATTTAGCAGTCACGCCTTAGGGAGAGCTTTACATAATCTTCTAATCCCTCCAAATCATGGCTGTAGTACTACTTCACTATGTTGCCAGAGCACCTAAAATAACATTTATAACATCTACTGTAATTGTCTTTATTTTTAATTCACATACTACACAATTTGCCCTTTTTGAGCATATGAATCAATTTTTTTAAATATATTCAGAGTTGTGCAACCATCACCACTAATTCCAGAGCATTTCTATTATCTCAAAAGAAACCCCATATCCATTAGCATTCATGCTCCATACCCTCTCTGTCCTTAACCCATGGCAACCAAAAATCTACTTTCTGTCTCTATGATATCCTTATTCTGGGCATTTCATATAAATGGAATCATACAATATGTAGTCTTTTGTATCTGGCTTCTTTCATCCATGCTGTAGCATGTTTCAGAACTTTATTCCTTTTTAAGGCTGAATAATGTTCCACTGTATGAATATGCCACATTTTGTTTATCCATTTATTAATTGATGGACATTTTGGTTGTTTCTACTTTTTGGTTATTATGAATAATGCTGCTATAAACATTAGTGTACAAGTTTTTTTATGGGCATATGTTTTCCGTTTCCTCAGATTTATGAATTATGGTGTTGGCAAAGAATACTGAATATACCATGGACTGCCAGAAGAATGAACAAATCTGTCTTAGAAAAAGTACGGCAGCAATGCTCGTCAGAGGCAAGAATGGTGAGACTTCTTCTCACATACTTTGGACATATTAATACGAATGACCAGTTCCTGGAGAAGGACATCATGCTTGGTAGAGGGTCAGTGAAAAAGAGGAAGACCCTCAATGAGATGGATTGGCACAGTGGCTACAACAATGGGCTCAAGCACAATAACATTGTGAGGAGAGTGGAGGCCAGTGTTCCGTTCTGTTGTACACAGGGTCGCTATGTGGAATCGACTGGACAGCCCCTAACAATAGCAACATACACAGGTATGCAATTGCCAGGTCACAGGTAACTCTACGCTTAATTTTTGAAGAATTGCCAAACTGTTTTCCATTTTCCGTTTCCACTAGAAATGTAATTGTCTTTTATTTATCTAACCCTCAAACTTCTTGAGGGCAGTGACTAAGTCTTGTGCTCCATCAAAGCCCAAAATAATTTCTTTTGTCTTCTACCAGGACTTCCCCTCATCAAAATCCCCTCTCTCAATATCTTTAATTTTATCCTCTCTAGATAATCCCATGAAGCTATTGTGACTAAATAACATACTTTGAGACCCCAGCACTTTTTGAAAGGGGTCTGCTATGATTGCCAGACCCAAGTATTGTGATCTATTTGGAGTTGCTCACCTGCACATTAGAGAAATTAACACAAGATAATCTGAGAGTAGAATCAAGTGTTCCCAAGTTGGTACAAGTTGGCAGGCAATCGGATGTTCATGCATAATTTCAAAATGGTCCTCCAGCAAACAGAGGCACAGGACAAATCTGGCTCTCGACCACCCTCCACTGGTTTCCCTGCAGTAACACTGGCAGGGAAGGAAGCAAAGTGACTACCACATGGGGCAAGAAGGAACATATGGGGCCCATTCCATTACAAAGGCTGCCAGAGAAGATCTGCAGATGAAAGGGCCTTCCAACTCTAGCAGCTCTGGGTGGGGATTAACCTTCCATGACTGGCACTTAAGTAGCCTGATGGCTTCCAGCTCTGGCCAGTTAAAGAGACTATTGCATAGAGGAAATACGCACTTTGATCCTCAAACATAAGAACAGACATGTGACATGGATAAACTTATGCTTTAAACATGATCGACCTCTCTTGATATGAAATAAGGTTATATCTCTTACAAAACCATGTATGAATATACATGAATTCCTTGTAAAATCTCATAAAAATCTCTCCACTTCTGTTCCTGACTGGTAGACATGTATTGACACTCATTGAAACAGAATACTCCCTCTGAAGTTTTACATAAGGCACATCACGCTGTGCACATACAATTTGCTTCATTTCAATTTTTTTTAAGAATGGATGTCAAGAGTGATTAGCTGTGTTCAATAAGTTATTGAAGTTTTATGTAAATTACTTGTGGTGGGTAGAATGGTCCCCCAAGGAGGACAAAAAGGACTTCTCAGATATAATAAGTTTATATCTAAAAATAGGGAAATTACCCTGGATTTTCTGGATGGGCCCGATGTAATCACATGAGTTATTAAAAGGACAGATTTTTCTCTAACTGGAGGCAGGAAAGATGCTGAACAAGGGGAAATCAGAGAGATTTAAAGTATGAGAAGAATGTAGGAAGCCTCTAGGAGCAAAGACCAGGCCTCAGCTGACAACACACAGGGAAATGGGGACCTCAGCCCTAGACCCCAAATAACTGAATTTGGCCAACTATCTGAATGATCTTGGAAGCAGATTCATTACCAAAGCCTCCAGACAAGAACTTAGTTCAGCCAACACCTGGATTTCAGCCTAGTGATACACAGAGCAGAGAACCTAGTTGAGCCACACTGGACCCAAACTTCTGACCTACAGAGCTATGAATAAATACATTTGTGTTGTTTTAAGCCACTAAATTTGTGGTAAAGTGTTATGCTATCAATAGAAAACTAATACACTACCAAATGTCCATATACTAAATTCTAATTTTTTTATGGTTATGAATCAAAAAACAACATCATGATAAATGGAGAAAAAATTAAGTTGTTGACAAATTCATTATATTTAGATTAACAATAAATGTCCATGGAAGCAGCAATCAAGAAATCAAATGATGTACTGCATTGGGCAAAGCTTCTGCAAGTGCCAGAAAGCAAAGATGTCACCTTGATGACTAAGGTATGTCTGACCCAAGCCATGGTCTTTTCAATTGCTTCATATGGATATGAAAAACAAAGAATGAAAAGGAAGACATAAGAAAAATTGATTCACTTGAGTCATAATATTGGTGAAGAATACTGAAATATCCTATGGTCTGCCAGAAAAATAAGCATATCAGACTTAGAACACAACCAGAATACTCCATAGAAGCCAGGATGGTGAGCCTTTGTCTTGCTTACTCTGTACACATCATCAGGAAAGACCAATCGCTAGGAAACAACATCGTGGTTGGTAAAGCAGAGGGTCAGCAAAAATGAGGGAAATCCTCAATGAGATGGATTGCCACAATGGTGGCAATAATGTATCAAGCATTCCAATGATAATGAAGATGGCACAGGACAGGCCAACTTTTTGTTTTGTTATACATAAGGTCGCCATGATTCAGCCCGGACTTGTTTGAGCTCATTGCTGCAGCCTCTGTGTCAACCCTTCTTGAGGGTCTTCCTCCTTTTTGCTGACCCTCTACCTAACCAAGCATGCTGTCTTTCTCCAGGGACTGGTCCTTCCTGGTAACATTTCCAAAGTACATGAGACAAAGTCTCCCCATCCTTGCTTCCAAAGTATACTCTGGCTGTATTTCTTCCAAGACAGACTTGTTTGTTCTTCTGGCAGTCCATGGTATATTCAATACTCTTTGCCAACACCCTAATTCAAAGGCATCAATACTTCTTTAGTTTTCCTTGTTCATTGTCCAGCTTTCACATAAATAGGAGGCTATTGAAAAAATCACAGCTCGGGTCAGGCACACCTTAATCCTCAAAGTCACATCTTTGCTTTTCAACCCTAGAAAGAGGTCTTTTGCAGATTTGCCCAATGCTATACGTCCTTGGATTTCTTAACTGCTGCTTCCATGGGTGTTGATCAAGAAGCTAAGTAAAATGAAATCCTTGACAACTTCGATCTTTTCTCTGTTTGCCACGATCATGCCTATTGAGGATTTTTGTTTTCTTTATGTTGAGGTGTAATCAATACTGAAAACTGAAGTGTTTGATCTTCATCATTAAGTGCTTCAAGTCTTCCTCACTTTCAGCAAGCAAGGTTGTGTCATCTGCATATCCCAGGTTGTTAATGAGTCTTCCTCCAATGCTGATGCCACTTTCTTCTTCATATAGTCCAGGTTCTCGGATTATTTGCTCAGCATACATATTGAATAAGTATGGTGAAAATATACAACCCTGACACACACCCTTCCTGATTTAAACCACACAGTATCTGCTTGTTCTGTTCAGACAAATGCCTCTTGGTCTATGTACAGGCTCTGCATGAGCATAATTAAGTGTTCCAGAATTCCCATTCTTCCCAGTGTTATTCATAATTTGTTATGATCCACATAGTCGAATGCCTTTGCATAGTCAATAAAACACAGGTAAACATCTTTCTGGTATTCTCTGCTTTCAGCCAAGATCCATCTGACATCAGCACTGATATACCTGGTTCCATGTCCTCTTCTGAATCTGGCCTGAATTTCTGGCAGTTCCCTGTCAATGTACTGCTGCCATTCTTTTTGAATCATCTTCAGCAAAATTTTACATGCATGTGATATTAATGATATTGTTCCATCACTTCCACATTCTGTTGGATCCCTTTCTTTGGAATGAGCAAAAATACGGATCTCTTTCAGTCAGTTGGCCAGGTAGCTGTCTTCCAAATATCTTGGCATAGAAAAATGAGCACCTCCAGCCCTGCCTCTGTTTGTTGAAACATCTCAATTGGTATTCTGTCAATTCCTGAAGCCTTGTTTTTTGCCAATGCCTTCAATGCAGCTGGGACTTCTTCCTTTAATACCATCAGTTCTTGATCATATATGCTACCTCCTGAAGTGGCTGAATATCAACCAAGTCGTTTTGGTACAAACCCTTTGCCATCAAGTTAATTCCAACTCATAGCAACCCTATAGGACAGAGTAGAGTTTCCAAGGAGCACCTGGTGGAAATGAACGGCCTATCTTTTGCCTAGCAGTCATAGCACTTAACCCCCACGCCACGAGGGTTTCCTTTTTGGTACAAGGACTCTGTATTCCTTCCATCTTCTTTTGAAGCTTCCTGCACTGCTCAATATTTTTTTGCCCATAGAATTCATCAAAATTGCAACTTGAGGCTTGCATTTTATCTTCTGTACTCTCGGATTGAGAAATGCTGAGTGTGTTCTTCCCTGTTGTTTTTCTAACTCCAGGTCTTTGCAATTTCTCCAGCTGCCCTTTAAAATCTTCTGTTTAGCTTTTACTTCACCATTTCATCCATTCCTTTAGCTGTTCTACATTCAAAAGCAAGTTTCAGAGTCTCTTCTGACATCCATTTTGGTCTTTTTTTCTTTCCTGTCTTTTTAATGATTTTTTGCTTCTTTATGTATGATGTTCTTGATGTCATCCCACAACTCATCTGGTGTTTGGTCATTAATGTTCACTGTGTCAAATCTATGCTTGAGATGGTGTATAAATTCAGGTGGATATACTCAAGGTTGTACTTTGGCTTTCACAGACTTGTTTTAATTTTCTTCAGCTTCAACTTGAACTTGCATATGAGCAACTGAAGGTCTGTTCTGCAATCAGCCCTTGGCCTTGTTTTGACTGATAATATCTCTGTCCACAGATGTATCCAATTTGATTCCAGTGTTTTCCATCCTGTGAGGTCCACATGTACAGTCACTGTTTATGTTGTTGAAAAAAGTATTTCCAGTGAATAAGTCATTGGTCTTGCAGAATTCTATCATGTAATCTCTGGCATCATTTCTATCACCAACGTCATATTCCAACTACCAATCCTTCTTCTTTGTTTCCAACTTTAACATTCCAAACACCAGTAATTACCAATGCATCCTGATTGCATATTTAACTTCAGACTGCAGAAGATGGTAAAAATCTTTAATTTCCTTGTCTTTGGCATTAGAGGTTGTTAAGTAAATTTTAATAATAGCAATATTAACTGGTCCTCCTTGTAGGCGTATGGATTTTATCCTATCACTGACAGCGTTTTACTTTAGGATAGATCTTGAAATGTTCTTTTTGAAGATGAATGCAATACCATTCCTCCTCAATTTGTCATTCCTGGGATGGTAGATCATATGATTGTCTGATTCAAAATACCCAATATCAGTCCACTTCAGCTTGTTAATGGCTGGGATATCAATCCTGATGCGTTCCATTTCATTTTTGATGACTTTCAATTTTCCTAGATTCATACTTAATACATTTCACATTCTAATTATTAATGGATGTTTGCAGCTGTTTCTTCTCATTGCGTTGCATCAAATCAGTAAATGACGGTCTCAAAAGCTTGACTCCATTCACATCATTAAGATTGACTCTACTTTGAGGAGGCAGTCCTTCCCCAGTTGTATTTTGAGTGCCTTCCAATCTGAGGGGTTCATCTTCTGGCCCTATGTCAGACAGTGTTCCCCTGCTATTCATAAGGTCTTCACTGGTCAACTTTTTCACAAGTGGACCACCATATCCTTCTTTCTAGTCTGTGTTAGTCTGGAAGCTCTGCTGAAATCTGCCCATCATGGGTACCCTCCTGGTATTTGGCATAGCTTCCAGCATCACAGAAACACACAAGCCACCACGGTATGACAAACTGACAGATGCATAATAACCACTAGAACAATCAATTCAAATGACACATTCCCAGGCCAATTCACATTCCACTACCAAATGTTATTTTTCTATAATAAAAACATGGGAAATTTCTACTGAAAACTACTGAGTATTTTTTTAAAGATGTTACCTAAGAAAGATATACTCGTTTCTAAGTAATTATCCTCTCCAACATTTACAACTTCAGCATTCATTTTTATAAACTAAATAGATGATTACTTTGTCAAGTATTTTAAAAATAGTCTTATTCATTTTATGCAGCTCATTTGGGCATATATTTCTTTCACACTATATTTTATTAGATTCATATTTTATATAACCAGTTAGCCACGTTAACAAAAATTGAATGGGTCAATACTTAGAAAACGTGAAAACATAAATGATGCCAAAGAGTTATAGGCCCCAAAAATACAAAGAAATTTCAGGCAAAAATCATTCATATTTGTAGTATATAAATACATAAAAACAATAATACTGAGTTACCTTTTAACAGAACATTATTGGCATGCTGATCATATCTTGGTATTTATATTTCTTAAATTAGTAGCTCAAAGTCACATGCAACTTTATTGCAAGCATATTGTAGTTCTACCAATTCCTGATCTGCAGAACACATGCTGAGAATGGAACTTGTAATAAATTCTACCTACTCCAGTGTTTCTGAATTACAACAATGTCAACAAAATTGGGTTTTTCCAGAGACTATAGAATATAACATAAACTCTAGATTTGAAACATGGACACTTACTTTTTCTGAGTTCTTTCAGCCAGCCTTGCAATCTCTATAGCTGCCTTTCTTGCTTCAAAATCTTCCCTTTTCACCACTTCCCCAGTCCCTCGGTAGCCTAGCTCCACCAACTGGCGGGCCAGGCCTTCATCCTAAAGAGAAAATCAATTCTTAGATTTGTGGATGAATGAGGCTTATTTTATCCAGCATATGCCAAGAAATTTTCTTAAATGAAAAAAACATATCATTTAAAAATGAGATAAAATCTTTTAGATATAAAGAATTCTTTAGAATTAGAATTTTTCCAAGAATTCATTTATATACACTGATTCTGTTGTCCCTTTCCAATAGGTATAAGATGAAAAAAAAAGACATAGCAACAATCACTAATTTTTCTCTAAAGAGTTGGAAAACAAAAGTCTGCTGTGTTTTTAAACAATTTATGAAAACAGCTGTAGATACTTAAAAAAGTATCTTTAAAACAATAAAATTAAAGACAATAGTGCTCATACAACAAAGACTTAAAAAAAAAACCAATTGCACAAAAAGAGAACTAGACTGCTTTCAGGAAGTTCAGCATCGGAGACTTACTTCCCTAAAATCAATTAACTGATGACATAGAACATTGTAACTTCAAATATAAAATAAAGAGGAGCAGATGAATTTCCTACTTAACTAGGAAGATATTGTTTCCATATAACTTTGGTACCAATAAGAACAGAAAAGTAGAAACCCAAGAAGACAACCACAAAAAAGCTTCAAATTGGGGAAAAAAAAAAAATCCACACTTTTTTTAGGTCTAATGTTTTTCAGTTACTTTAAGAATTGTACATTTTTGTCACTTGCATAGTACATTCAAAAAAGAATATTGTTTCCCTTCAACCTGAAGTGGTATCATTTTACATAAAACTACTTGGATAGGCTAAAGTAGTACATAAAAGTATTTATATATTAATAACAATCCTTATATTATCATCTTAATAATACATTAAATAGCTAAAATATGCTGAAAACAACATCTATTTTATTGTTAAAGATCCTTAGTTAATGTGTCACTACTGAATGCAAGAGCTGCGTAAAAGAATTACATGAGAAAACTCAAGATGCTAGGTTACTAATTTATTTCAACCCATAGCGTTGTTGGTAGGTGCCTTTCAGTAGGTTCTGACTCATAGTGATGTTACAAGCAACAGAACAAAACATTGGCCAGCCCTGCGCCACTCTCATAATCATTGTTATGTTTGAGCCCATTGTTGCAGCCACTGTGTCAATCAATCTCCTTGAGGGCCTTCCTCTTTTTCACTGACCATCTACTTTATCAAACATGATGTCCTTCTCCAGGTCCCTTCTGATAACATTTCCAGAGTACATGAGACAAAGTCTCACCATCCTCACTTCTAAGGAGTATTCTGGCTATAATTCTTCCAAGACAGATTTGTTCATTCTTCTGGAAGTCCATGGTATATTTAATATTCTTTGCCAACACCATAATTGAAAGTCACCAATATTTCTTAGATCCCTTATTCGCTGTCCAGCTTTCACATGCATATGAAAAAAAAAAAAAGAAGCAATTGAAAATACCATGACTTGGGTCATGTGCACGTTAGTCCTCAAAATGACATCTTTGCTTTTTAACAATCAAAAGAAGTCTTTTGCAGCAGATTTGCTCAATGCCATACATCATTCGATTTCTCCACTGCTCCTTCCATGGATGTTGATTGTGGATCCAAAGAAAATAAAACACTTGAAAACGTCAATATTTTCTCTGTTTATCAAGATGTTTGCTTACTGGTCCAGTTTTGAGAGTTTTTGTTTTCTTTACCTTCAGGTATAATCCATATTGAAGGCTGTAGTTTTTGATCTTCAAAAAGCAAGCAAGATTGTGTCCTCTGCATATTGCAGGTTGTTAATGAGTCTTCCTCCAATGCTGATACAGCATTCTTCTCTGTGTTGTCCAGTTTCTCAGATTATTTGCTCACCATGCAGATTGAATAAGCATGGTGGGGGGATACAACTCTGACACACATCTTTCCTGATTTTAAAAGATGCAGTATTCCCTTGTTCTGTTTGAATGACTGCCTCTGTGTCTATGTCCAGGTTCTGCATGAGCACAATTAAGTATTCCAGAATTCTCATTCTTCACAATCAATAGTAGGTATTTTAAAGTTCAAACTCTTCAAATACAAAACTACAAAATTTAGACAGTATAAACGCAGAAAACTTGCGAATTCCTTTGCTAAACATTAAAGCAAATCTTGAACTCAGAATAGCAATGTAGATACATTTGCTGAGTTGGCAGGGCCTGGTCTATTTGCCTTGTTTCTGACACGTTCCCCTGCTTAATTGACTTTTCTTTCCTTATAGCCACAGGTGAACCACAAAACTAAGCAAATGCCTCCACCTAGTGGAATTAATATTTAATAGAAAAAGCAACGCAGTTTTTGGGTTTGGTTTACAAAAGTGAGTTAATTTGAGTGTGGATATTCTTAAATATATTAATAAAATGTGAGTGTATGAAAAGAACTTTAGGCTCAGCTCTGTGAGACAGTGGGGCTCTTCTATAATAGATAAATCCCTCGTGACCAACAGAGAATTTTACAAAATAAAGGTTATGAAAAAGTTGTATTTATTTTTTATATTAGTGAATTGTGCTTCACTGTGTGCCTTCCGGGACACTCAAAATATTCGGATAGTTTTGCACTCACCATCACTAATCTATATTGCAATAAGTGACAAGATCTACTGAGAAAACAAGGAGAACTTGATATTGACTGCCCCCATTGGTGGAATCATGAGTCAGTCCTCAATTCAGTTAGATTTTGCCTCTCTGGAAACAGTCTAGTTAAGAGTGAAACTACTAATCTAAGGGAAGTACAATGCCCAAGGTTATACTAGGAATCTGAGCCTTTCTTGAGCCCTTGGAAACCCTGGTGGTGTAGTGGTTAAGAGCTATGCCTGCTAATCAAAAAGGTCACCAGACGCTCCCTGGAAACTCTGTGGGGCAGTTCTATTCTGTTCTATAGGGTCACTATGAGTTGGAATCGATTCAACAGCAACAGGGTTTTTGGTTCAAAATGGTATTTTGAGTTGCAAACTCTAACACAGCTTATGTTTCCCAAGTCTCAAAATAATGTTTTTAAGGGACCCAGAGAAAGATAAACCTTTACCTAATGCCAAACACTAGGGCTTGACAGCTCCCCTATTACCAGAATCCAGAAGAATTTTCCACCAACAATAAGGTAAAGAGATCTGAATTGGAAAATAAAATCAGCAGGCCCACCTGAAAGTTGATTTAAAAAAAAGGAAAAGTTTTACATCCTTCCTCCATTTTCTGTTCCAGGACTCAGAAATGTGCGGTCTGTGATAATCAGAAACCTCGGTGGGTGGCCACCCATTCCACAAATGGGTGCTAGCAATTTCATTCTATTTTTTACTCTGTATAAAAGTAATATATAATTACTGGAGAAAACTTACAAACTAAAGACAAACACATCATCCATATCATATATCACCCAAGATCTTACTACTCAGAAATAATCACTGATATATTGGGTATAGTCTTCCAGTTCTTGTTCTGGGCGTGTGTTTGGGTGTGTTGTATTTTTTTTTTTTAAACAAAAGTAGAATCACACTGTACAAAGTCTTCATGGCCTACTTATTCCCCATTTAACAATACATCTTTAACACCTTTCCATTAAACATACATACAATAAACATACTCCATTATACCCTGTGAGGGCCAATTATGTACATAAAACACTATCGTGCATTTAGCTCAATGTCTAGTACACTATATCACTCAAAATAATTGTTGTGTGAATAACTAACTTGCTTAAATCATCTCCTATTTTTGGGCACTCCTATTATTGGGCAGTTATATTTCACAATCATAAATAGAAACTATATAAACATCCTAGCAACTAAACCATTGAACATAAAGGAAAAATTCCTAGAAGTAGAATAACTAATTCAAAGAATTATTTTTAAATAATTTTAAACTTTTGAACAAATCTCCAGTCTGCCTTCCTCTAACAATAAAAATCATACAAAAGTCTTGTTTTGATTTTCATTGATTAATAATGAGGTTCACCATCAAGGGTTTATTGGTCATGTGTATTTCTTCTTTTTGAATTGTCTGTTAAATCATTTGTTCATTTATTAGTAATTTGTAAAAACTGTGTGCATATTAAATATATTCATTGAATGTCTAAAAACTATCTTCAAATATTTTTCCCAGATCATTGCTTCTTATGTAACTTTTTACAGTTTTGTTTTTACATCTAAGTGCTCAGAGCATTTGGAATATATTTTGTTGTCTAGAAGTGGAAATACATTTACTTTTTCAAAAGACGTTTTTCCCAAAATAAACAGCTATGACACTATTTTTTGAATACTCCATCCTTTCTATACTTATCTGAAATTTTACATGTCTGTATACTCAAAACTTAAATATATTAAGATCTACTTCTGGATTTTTACTTATTGATTGGTTTTTCTGCTCTCACGACTTTATCACACATTACGTGGATGCTGCCCTCTCAACCTGCCCCAGAGAGAAAGCCTTACTGCATTTAATGATCTGCTGCCAGGAGCAGCTGTCTGACTCAAGATAAGTAGAGAGTTCAGAGCTGGGAGTGTTGTGAAGTAATACACACTTAAGTGCCATCTTCAATGAATTTTGGCAATCTAGAAAATTTATAATACCAGATTTCCTAATATTGAAACAAAAGGGCACTTTTGGAATAAGCCTGTTGAAGAGGAATTCTGTGGGAAACAAACTTTTGTTTGTGTGCAGAAAGTATGTTGGAGAATGGTCTCAGGATTTGCATCTCTAAAGGAGTGCAGGAAGTAGGATTGGGCAGTGGGAGGATTCACAGCAAAGGTCCTCAGCAGCCCTGGAGCTGCGATGGCCCTGCAGAGCTCTCCCAAATTGGCGCAAGGTGGCCAGAACTGTATAATCCCATAATGAATAGTAAATGAACAAGAGCCACCCCCAAGAAAGGAGCAAGGTGAGTTCAATCAGCCTAGTTATTTATCAATTTTACTGATAAACAAAATAATTTGTGATGTCATTAATTTTTTCTTATTTGCCCATTTCCTATTTTATTGCTCTCTGCTCGTCTTTATTACTCCTTTCCTTCTATTTACTTTGGGCTTAATTTGTCCTTTTTTCTAGCTTCCTAAGGTAGAAGCTAAGATCACTAATTTTCAGAAGTTTTTTTTCCAATGTGTTTTTAAATCTATGAATTGCCCTCTATGAAATCCTTCAGGTACATCCCACAAGCTTTGAAATGTTCTGTTTTCATTTTCACTCAGTTTAAAACATTTTCTAATTTTCCTGGTAATATCTTCTTTGACCTATGGGTTATTTAGGACTATACTATTTAATATACAAATACCAGGGGATATGGCAGGTATATTTTGGTAATTGACTTTTACTTTTGTTATGATCATAAACTACACTCCCTATTATTTCAATTTTAAACTTAGTGACACTTGTTTTATAACCCTGTACATGGTAGTTCTTCATGAATGTTCCAGGTACATCTAAAAATAATATCCTTCACTTCCAGCCAACATGGAGCAGTAGACACAGCAAAGACCCAAAAAACTAAAACAGAGACAAACGTCATTTCTAGAACCTGAAGTGTCAAACGAAGAGATAAAGAACTCAGCCAAACACCAAATGGAATAAAAAACTGACAGAGGGCAGACAGCGAGGAGAGATACGTGCGGGGTCCCCTTAACTAATGTAGCACAGATTCGCCAGCCTGGACTCCTTCCTGTCAGGGAGTGGCAAACAGGGAGCATGGGAAATCAGCTTCACAGAGCTCCCAGCAGGAGACAGAGCACCTAGTAACCAATGATACAAACTTTCCCACCCCCTATCCTTTCCCCTCTGCTCTACCTCTAAGCTTTCTGGCTGGCTGCAGTGGCTTGGCTGGCAGCGAAGGGCAGTGTCAGTGCATCTTGGATTCACCCCGCCCGCATCGCAGATCGGCAGAAAAGGAGTACGGGAAAGCAGCTTCGCAAAGTTCCCAGCAGGAGATAGAGCACCCGGTAAGGAGCGAAATACACTTTCCTAACTCCCACCTTTCTTCCCCTCCCCCTTTGTCTTCCTCTGCTTCCCGCCAGCCACAGTCTCTTGGCCAGGAGGCAGCTGCTTCCGCCCTAGGCCTCTTGGATTCACCCCGCCCACACTGGCTGGTCCCTGAGCTGGTGTTGCATCTTTCCATCTCTGTTGGTTTCTTCCATGCCTCCCACCACTTCCCCCTCCTTTTTCTCGAACACCTGGCTCTGTGTGCCATCTTTGCTTCTTCTTGAAAGGCTGTCAAGCCCCACTTGACTGGGGAAACCACACCTCCAGCCCGTGACACTAGGCTGCTCGGATCCCTGAGGCTTTTTTTTTTTTTTTTGCTTGTTTTGTTTTGCTTTTTTCTGTTTTGTTTGTTTGTTTTCTTTCTCTTTTTGCACTTGGGACCCCCTCCTAGCTGAGCTGCACTGCACAGTTCAGGAGCCACTCGCCTAATCGGCCCAGCCTTATGCGGGATCCCTAGGGGCATTTCTTTTTTTTTTTTCTTCCTTTCCTTCTTTTTTTCTTTCTATTTCCCTTTCTGTCTTTCTTCATTTCTCGTACTGGTTGTCTATACTTACCTTCTTTTCCTGTCTCCTGAATACCTGGTGCTGTGTGACATTTATACTCCCTCTAGCCAGGCTATACTGCACAAACCTGGGAGCCACTTTCCTGGTCTTCACAGCCACATGAGTGGCACTCCTAGAGGCTTTTCTTTTCTTTTTCTTTTCCAAACTATAGTTAGTTATTTTTTTTTTCTTTTCCCCTTTTTCTTTTTTTCCTTTTTGCTTTTCTCCATTTTTGGTTTCTCTTCTCTCTGCTCCAATGGAAAGCTCCCTTAGCTCTTTTTTTCTTTCTTTTTGGCTCCTGTTTCTCTCTCCTCTTTTCCATACCCATATTAGCTCTAAACATCACAACCTCCTCCCTCTTTCCTGCCTACCTGTACTGTGCATTGAACATCACACCCCCGAGCAGCACAGGCACAGCCTATCAGAACTGGCCTGGCACTGATTCCTGGCCCACCCTGTCAGCACTAATACATGCCACAAACAACCCATTCCAGACCCTCCCTTCAGATGGACCCGCCCTGCTGCACCATAGCTAAGGGATGGGCCCCGCCCACCAGACAAGAAGGTCAAAAGTATTGTGACTACAGATGAGCAAAACAGAATGCACAGCCCGCCTGCTCAGACATAACCAAATAAAACAGAAAACAGGACAAAACAAACAAATCTACAATCAAGAAATGAAGAAAACAAATACTGAATGTCCCAAAGACAGCAGACATTATCAAAACATATTTTAAAAAAAACAGGATGGTTCCAGTAGGTATCCAAAGCAAAACACGAGATGACTCTCCAGTAGAAAAGGCACTAGAACTACCTGATAGGGAATTCAGATCTCTAATATTCAGAGCTATCCAAGAGTTGAAGCAAAAAGAAGACAAAAATGAGGGAAAAAATAGACAAATTTATTCAAAAGGCAAACAAATTCATGGAAAATACAGACAAAAAAATGGAACAGTTCAGGAAAATAATACAGGAACAAAATGCCAAAATAAATTCACAACTAGAAATCATATAAAAACAACAATTAGAAATCCAAAAAATAAACAACAAGAGTTCAGAAACGGACAGTATCATAGAAAGACTGAGGAGCAGGCTTGAAATGATGGAAGACAAACACTTGGATACAACTGTGTTTGAGGAGAAATCAGAAAAAAGAACAAAGAAAAATGAGGAAACCCTGAGAATTATGTGGGATAAAATCAAAAGCAAAAATTTGCAGGTGATCAGAGTCCCAGAACAGGGAGAGAAAACAGAAAACAAAGAATGATCCATGACAGAAAACTTCCCTAATATCATGAATGATGAAAAGCTGACTGTACAAGAAGCTCAACGAACCCCACCAAGGCATATCATAATCACACTCACTAAAAATCAAGACAAAGAAAAAATCCTGAGAGCAGCTCAAGAAAAACAAAAAGTCACATACAGAAGAGAAACAATAAGACTAAACTCTGATTATTCGGCAGAAACCATGCAGGCAAGAAGGCAAAGGGATGACATATATAAAACCTTAAAAGAAGAAAACTGACAACCACGAACACTATATCCTGGAAAACTTTCATTCAAATATGATGGTGAAATTAGGACATTTCCAGATAAACAGAAATTAAGGGAATATGTAAAAACCAAACAAAACTTAGAAGAATTATTGAAGGGAGTCCTTTGGTCCAAGAACAAATAACATCAGAACAAAGCCTGAATCTAGGACACAAGACTGTATCAGCCAGATACCAACGTAAAAAAATGAACCCTTGAGGACTACCCAAAACCAAAAGAATTGCAACAGGGAACCAGAGAGGTTAATCTGTAAATGACAACAAAGTCAGAACAATAAAAGAAGCAATAAACAGTGTAGGTATAGAACTTTCTAATGGAGAGGAAAGCGAGGCACTACCAAGTAATAACAGACTGGTTCAACACTAGAAAAATAAGGGTAAATTTCAAGGTAACCAAAAAGAAAGTTAACAATCCTACTCATCAAAATGAAGAAGAAAAACATAGTCTCAATAAAAACGAAATCTACAAAAACAAAGGAAATGAAAAAGAAATCCACAAAAAAAAAAAGAACTCAGCACAAGAGTGTAAGAGGTACAAAGAAAATGCTAGCACCACACACACAAAAAAAAAATCACTAAACATGACAGCAATAAACTCACACCTATCAATAATTACATTGAATGTAAATGGCCTAAATGCACTCATTAAGAGACACAGAGTGACAGAATGGATTAAAAAAAAAAAAAATAGGATTCATCAATATGCTGTCTACAAAAGACACACCTTAGAAACAAAGACGTAAATTTATTAAAAATCAAAGAATGGAAAAAAATATATGTATAAACCAAATAACTACCAAAAAAGAGCAGGACTGGCAATACTAATCTCAGATAAAATAGAATTTAAAACAAAATCCACCATAAAAGACAAGGAAGGACACTATATAATAATTAAAGGGACAATCCATCATGAAGACTTAACCATAATAAACATCTACGCACCCAGTGACAGGGCTCCAAAATATATAAAACAAATTCTAACAGCACTGAAAACAGAAATTGACAGTTCCACAATAATAGTAGGAGATTTCAACACAGCACTCTTGGTAAAGGACAGAACACCGAGAAAGAAACTCAGCAAAGATACAGTAGAGCTAAAGAGCACAATCAGCCAACTTGACCTCATAGGCATATATAGAACACTTCACTCAACAGCTGCAAAGTACACATTCTTTTCCAACGTACTTGGAACGTTCTCCAAAAAAGACCACATCTAAGGCCAAAGAGCAATCCTCAACAAAATTCAAAACATTGAGATAATACAAAATATCTTCTCTGACCACAATGCCATCAAAGTAGAAATTAACAATAGGAAGCGTAAGGAAAAAAAATCAATTACATGGAAACTGAATAACACCCTGCTTAACCACTGGATAAGAGAAGAAATCAGAGATGGAATCCAAAAATTCCTAGAAAAAAAAAATGAGAATGAAAACACCTCATACCAAAACCTTTGGGACACAGCAAAGGCAGTTCCCAGAGGTCAATTTATAGCAATAGATGCACACATCAAAAAAGAAGGAAAAAAAATCAAAACACTAGCTACGCAACTTGAACAAATAGAAAGAGAACAGTAAGAGAAGCCCACAGCCACCAGAAGAAAGGAAATAATAAAGATCAGAGCAGAAATAAATGAAATAGAGAACAGAAAAACAATAGAATTGACAAAAACAAAATTTGGTTCTTTGAAAGGATGGACAAACCACTGATCAAACTTACCAAAAAAAAAAAAAAACTCCACAGGAGAGGACACAAGTAACCCAAATAAGAAATGAAATGGGGTACATTACAACAGACCCAACTGAAATAAAAATGATCATAACAGAGTATTATCAAAAACTATACTCCAACAAATTTGAAAACCTAGAGGAAATGGACAAATTTCTAGAAACACACTACCTACCCAAACTAACACAAAATAATGTTGAAAATCTGAACAGACCCATAACAAGAGCTTGAAAAGGTAATTTAAAAAACCTCCCAACAACAACAAAAAAAAAGCCCTGGCCCAGATGGCTTTACTGCAGTATTCTACCAAACATTCAACACTAGAAAATCAATCAATGTAATACACTACATAAATAAAAGGAAAGAAAAGAATCACATGATCATCTAGATTGATGCAGAAAAGGCATCCAACAAAGTCCAACACCCATTCCTGATAAAAACTCTCAATAAAATAGGCATAGAAGGGAAATTTCTCAACATAAAAAAGGGCATCTATGCAAAACCAACAGCCAACATCATTCTTGATTGAGAGAGGGTAAAAACATTCCCCTTGAGAACAGGAACAAGACAAGGATGCCCTTTATCACCACGCCTATTTAACACTGTGTTCGAAGTCCTAGCTAAAGCAATAAGGCCAGAAACAGAAATAAAGGGCATCCAAATTGGTAATGAAGAAGTTAAACTCTCCCTATTTGCAGATGATATGATACTATACATTGAAAACCCAAAAGACTCCATGAAAAACCTACTGGAACTAATAGATTCAGCAGAATAGGACGATACAAGATAAATATACAAAAATCAGTTGGATTCCTAAACACCAATAAAGAGAACAATGACAAGAAAATCAGGAAAACAGTACCATTTATAATGGCCCCTAAAAAATAAAACACTTGGGAATAAACCTAACCAGTGAGGTAAAAGACCATTACAAAGAAAATTACAAAACTACTACTGCAAGAAACCAAAGGGGATCTACACAAATGGAAAAACATACTATGCTCATGGATAGTTAGACTCAACATTGTGAAAATGACAATTCTACACAAAGCAATTTACAAATACAATGTAATACCAATCCAAACACCATCAACATTCTTTAAAGAGATGGAAAAACTTATCATTAACTTCATATGGAAAGGGAAGAAGCCCCAGATAAGTAAAGCACTATTGAAGAAGAATAAAGTAAGAGAACTTCCACTACCTGGCCTCAAAACCTACTATACAGCTACGGCAGTCAAAACAGCCTGGTACTGGTATGACAACAGATAAATTGACCAATGGAACAGAATTGAGAACACAGATGTAAATCCATCCACCTATGGTCACCTGATCTTCGACAAAGGTCCAAAGTCCATCAAATGGGGAAAAGACAGTCTATTTAACAAATGGTGCTGGCAAAACTAGATGTCCATCTGCAAAAAAAAAATAACATAGGACCCAAACTTCACACCATATACAAAAACTAACTCAAAATGGATCAAAGACCTAAATATAAAGCCAAAAACCATGAAGTTCATAGAAGAAAAAATAGGCTCATGTTAGCCACCCACAACCAACACACAAACTCCAGAGGATAAGCTAGGTAACTGGGATCTTCTAAAAATTAAACACTTATGTTCATCAAAAGACTTCACCAAAAGAGTAAAAAGAGAACCTACAGACTGGGGAAAAACAGTTAGCTATTACAAATCAGACAAAGTTGTAATCTCTAAAATCTACAAGAAAATCCAACACCTCTACAACAAAGAGACAAATAATATAATTAAAAAATGGGAAAAGGAAAAGACCAGACACTTCACCAAATAAGACATACAAGCAGCCAACAGACACATGAGGAAATGGTCACGATCTCTAACCATTAGAGAAATGCAAATCAAAATCACAATGGGATACCATCTCTCCCTGGCATTACTGGCATGAATCAATAAAACAGGAAATAACAAATGCTGGAGAGGCTGCGGTGAGATTGGAACTCTTATGCATTGCTGGTGGAAATGCAAAATGATACAACCATTTTGGAAAATGATACGGTGCTTCCTTAGAAAGCTAGAAATAGAAATACCGTATGATCCAGCAACCCCACTCCTAGGAATATATCCTAAAGAAATAAGTGTCGTCATGCAAATAGACATATGCACACCCATGTTCATCGTAGCATTGTTCACAATAGCAAAAAGATGGAAACAACCTGGATGCCCATCAACAGAAGAATGGATAAACAAACTGTGGAACATACACACAATGGAGTATTACGCAACAATAAAGAACAGTGATGAATCTGTAACTGGATGAATCTGGAGGGCATTATGCTGAGTGAAATAAGTCAATCACAAAAGGACAAATATTGCATGAGACCACTACTGTAAAAACTCATGAAAAATTTTACATACAAAAAGAAACAATCTTTGATGGTTAAGAGGAAGGCAAGGGGTGGGGATGGAAAAACATTTAATAGACAATAGATAAGTGGAAACTTTGGTGAAAGATAAGACAGCACACAATACTGGGGAAGCCAGCACAACCTGTACAAGGCAAGGTCATGGTAGCTCCAAAGACACATCCAAACTCCCTGAGGAACCGAATCGCTGGGCTGAGGGCTGTGGGGACCATGGTCTTGGGACCATCTAGCTCATTTGGCATAACATAGTTTATAAAGAATATGTTCTGCATTTTACTTTGATGAGTAGTGTCTGGGGTCTTAAAAGCCTCTGAGCAGCCATCTAGGATCCTCCACTGGCCTCACCCCTTCCGGTGCATGGAAGAATGAAGAAAACTAAATATACAAGGGAAAGATTAGTCCAAAGGACTAATGGACCACATTACCACAGCCTCCGCCAGACTGAATCCAGTAAAATTAGATGGTACCACCATTGACTGCTCTGACAGGGATCGCAATAGAGGGTCCCAGACAGAGCTGTAGAAAAATGTAGAACAAAATTCTAACTCAAAAAGGAAAAACAGGCTTGCCGGCCTGACAGAGACTGGAGAAACCCTGAGAGTATGACCCCCAGGAACCCTTTAGGCTCAGTAATGAGGTCACCCCTGAGGCTCACCCTTCAGCCAAAGACTCAGCAGGCCCATGGACCATAGTCAAAACAAGACTAAAGGAGTGCACTCACCCTGGGCTAGGGACTGGAAGGCAGGAGGGAACAGGAAAGCTGGTAATAGGGAGGGAACCCACGGTTGAGAAGGGAGCGTGTCAACATGTCATGGGGTTGTTAACCAATGTCATACAACAATGTGTGTACTCACTGTTTGATGAGAAGCTAGTTTGTTCTGTAAACCTTCATCTAAAGTACAATTTAAAAAAGGGAGGGGGGATAATATTATTCTACTGCTGTGTGGACTGTTCTATAAATGTCAATTAGGTCAAGTAAGTTTCTAGTGTTCTTCACATCTTTTCTATTCTTTTAGATTTTCCATCTTCTTGTTCTAATAATTACCAGAAAAGGAATGTTGACATGACGTCTCCAATTATAATTTTGAATTTGTCTATTCTTTCAATTCTATCAGTTTTGCTTCATGTATTTCGAAGATCTATTATGAGATGTACAGATATTTAGGATTGTTATGACATTTTGTTAATTGGCCCATTTATCTTTATGAAATGTCCCTATTTATCTGTGAAATATTTCTTGTTCTGAGGCCTAGTTTGTCTGATATTAATATAGCCATTCCAACTTCCCTTATATTTGTATTTATTTATATGGCCCATATTTTACTTCTAATCTATTTAATATTTAATCTATTAATATAAACATTAAATGATGTTATTTATGTTTCAAGCAGGATGGTATACATGGGTCTTGAATTTTCATCTAGTCTAATAATCTCTGCCTTTCAATAGAAGTGTTAAAATTATTTATTTTTAATGTAATTTTCAGTACGGTTGGGTTTTAGTCAAGTATTTTGTATTTTTTTTAATTATTCAGTCCAATTTGATTTTTTCTTCTAATTTTTTTTTCTTCTACTGAAATGAATATTGTTTTAGTATTCCATCTTATCTTCACCCTTGGGTTACTATTTATACTCCTTTGTTATATTTTTCAGTGACTGCTCTACGATTTACAATATGCATTATTAATTTATTGTGTTCTACTTTCAAAAAATAAAATACCACTTTATATATAAGAACCCATTAAAACTGTACACAAGAAAAAAGAGTGAAATGGCAAATATAGTTTTATATACAATTTCATAGCAACAGCAGCCATGGGGAAAAAAGGCTACTTAGTTACAAATAAACACCTCACAGGATTAGACTTCTAGGTTCAAAGGTTAGGGTCATGGCTTTGTGGGTCTGTCTAGTCAATTGGCCTAGTGTTGCTTTTTAGAGTTTATGCTCTACCTCCTAGTTTGGTCAGTAGCATCTGGGATTTTAAAAGCTTGTGAGTGGCCACCCAAAATACAAGAATTGGTCTCTATTCACCTGGAGCATTAAAGGAAGAAAGAAACACAGACACAAGGAAATGGACTTCAAGTCTAATTGCCTCCGTGAACTACTACCTCCTTCACCATGAGACCAAAAGAAACAGTTGGTGCCCAACTACCATTACAGAATATATTTTAATCAAGGACCCAATATATGGCTTCTGATCAAAAGGACAAAAAATGTTGAATAAAACATCAAATTCTTATGGAAACTAGGCTTACTGGATCCATTGAGATTGAGGAACCCCAGAATCTATTCTCCTGAAATAGCCTGTAAAACTTGAATCAAAACTATCCCATGAAGTCATCTCTAAACTAACCAACAGTTTAGTTCAATTAATACAAAATGTCAGCCTTGATCGTTGTGCTATTTTGAAGAATTATCCATATGACAAAAAATTTACAATAACTCTAAAGCACAGGTGAGAACTTTAAGGAGCACAGAGAGTAAAAGATAATGATGGTGAAAAAATACGGGTAGAGATGGTGAGAATGGTGACACAATGTGAAGAATGTAACCAATGGTATTGAAGTGTACTGAAGAAATTGTTGAATGTATGTGTATTTTGTTGTGTATATTTTCACCAAAAAAAAAAAAAGAACTCATTACGACATTCCCATTCCCATCCTTTGGGCTACTGTTGCCTTATATTTTACTTCCATGTATGTTATAACCCCACCACCACCACCAAATACAGTGTTATTATAAAGTTATTTCCCCTTTATATTAGTCAATTATCTTTAAAGACATTTAAAGTGGAAAAAAATAGTTTTATGTATTCAAATATTTAGCATTTCTAGTGTTCTCATTCCTAAGTTTCCTACTGGCATGTTATTTTCCTTTTACCAGAAGAACTTTGTTTAAAATTTCTTATAGTGCACGCTTTGGTGTGGCTGGAAAAAAAAAATTATATATATATTCATTTTATCTTCATTTTTTGAGGACTTTTTTGCTGGATATAGTATTCTAGACTTTTTCCCTTTCAGGACTTTAAAGATGTCAGTCCATTGTCTTATGGCTTGCATTGTTTCTGATGAGAAATGTGCAGTTATTTCTGTCTTTGTTTTACTCTACATAATGTGTTCTTTTACTTTGAGTGCCTTTAATATTTTCTCTTTATCACTTGTTTTTGGCAATTTCATTAAGATATTCCTTAGTATAATTTTCTTTGTGTTTATTCTGTTTGGAAGTCATGGAACTGCTTGACTCTGTGGATTTATAGTTTTTATAAAATGTGGAAACTTTTTGGCCATTATCTTCTCATACATATTTTCTTCTCCCCTTCCCACCTCTCCACTTCTGTGTATGTTAGACTGCTTGACATTTCCTCACAGGTTAATGAGGCCCTCTTCATTTTTGTTGTTTATGTCTTTTGTTGTTATTATGTTGTTTATTCCTAATAAACAGAGTCGATTGGGTTCATAATTCTTGTACTTTCAGGAAAATAATCATTATTGCCTCTAAATAATAATATCTTGACTCCTTCCAAATACTTATGGTACTTCCCTTTCATTGCAGCATCGCATTGGCTAGACTGTCAATAAAATGTTAACAGTACTAGTAGTAGAAAGCATTTTTACAGTTTTTCTTATTTGAATGCTAATTTTTCAAATGTCTAATCACTTAGTATAAAGTTTACTGCGTTTTTATATACTCTTTATCAAGAGTGAATTTAGAATTTTATCTTATGTGTTTTCTCCATCTATACAGATGATCACTTTTTTTTTTCTTTTTTAATCTATAAATACCATGAGTTCATCCTTGCATTCCTATGATAAATTACACTGCTCTTACTTTGAGCTATTCTTTCTTAATATATCCCTGGATTCCTTTTAAATTTGGTTTCATCCAGTTCATAAGTAAAATTAATCTGTCTATTTCTGTTTTGCACTCTTCTTTTATGGATTGATTTCAGGGTTATACAAGTCCTACAAAATGATTTGAGACATTTTCATCAATTTTTAATTATACAAGTCAGACATAAATACACTCTCCTTGTGAGAAATGAAAATATTGCAGATGTAGTGAATTTGTATAATGTCAATTTAGCTAAGCTGAAACTTTTTTCTTCATAATTTTCATACCTTGGATAGTTACAGGCTGGCACAGGTCACAAGATTAGATAGATAGATAGACAGATGATAGATTAACAGATAGATAGATCCACTAGTGAAAATTTGTTTAATCTTACCAGAAATTTGGGATCTGTGGATCTAGAAGTCTCAGTTCCCAAGAGAAAAAAGCTTCCAAAGGGGCACTGCAATGATTCCATTAAACTCAGAGTTGAAACGTCTACCTGGCTTTGGGCTACTTATGCCAATGAATCAACAAAGAAGTGGGTTACCACACTGGTTAAGAAAATTACGTTGCTGCTACACAATGAGGATAACGGGGAATATGTCTGAAATGCAGGAGATCCCCTGGGTGCCTCTTCATTTCCTAATGCCCTGTGATTAAAGTCAATGAAAATATCAACTCCATACAAGCAGCACTGCTAATGGCTTCACCCCTCAAGAATGCCTATTTCTTCCTTATTTTGACATGAATATTTTTGTGTATACATTAACCAATGTATTTTCTCTTCCCCTCTCTTATTCCCTAAGAAGTTGTTGTTGTTAGGTGCCGTCGAATCGGTTCTGACTCATAGTGACCCTATGGACCACAGAATGAAACACTGCCCAGTCCTGCGCTATCCTTACAATCCTAATTATGCTTCAGCCCATTGTTGCAGCCACTGTGTCAATCCACCTCATTGAGGGTCTTCCTCTTTTTTGCTGACCCTCTACTTTCCCAAGCACGATGTCCTTCTCCAGGGACTGATCCCTCCTGACAACATGCCCAAAGTACGTAACATACAATCTCGCCATCCTTGCTTCTAAGGAACACTCTGGTTGTACTTCTTCCAAGACAGATTTGTTCATTCTTTTGGCAGTCCGTGGTATATTTTATATTCTTCACCAACACCATAATTCAAAGGCATCAATTCTTCTTCGGTCTGCCTTATTCATCGTCCAGCTTTTACATGCATATGATGTGACTGAAAATACCATGGATTGGTCGGGTGCACCTTAGTCTTCAAGGTGACATCTTCACTTTTGCCTTTTGCAGCAGATTTGCCCAGTGCAATGCATCTTTTGATTTAATGACTGCTGCTTTCATGGGTGTTGACTGTGGATCCAAGTAAAATGAAATCCTTGACAACTTCAATCTTTTCTCCATTTATCATGATGTAGCTTATTGGTCCAGTTATGAGGATTTTTCTTTTCTTTTTGGACTGGATGCAGGAATAAAGAGTATCATAGTTATGGATATTTCTTCCTTATTTTGACATGAATATTTTTGTGTATACATTAACCTATATATATATATATATATATATATATAGGTTTCCTTAAGAAGAGTTAACATTAATTAATCTTATATTTCAGTAATGAAGTTAAAGAATACCAAATGGGGACTATGGCTCCAATGGAGATGTGATGAGCATCACCAATGATGGGGCTTTATATTCTCTTTTATAGACAGAATTAGCATGTTTTGTTTGTTTGTAAAGGCATAATTGCATCATGTTATGCAGAAGCATGATTTTGTTATTTGCCTTCATTTAAAAGTTAAGCATGGCAAAAAGAGGTGTATGTAGATGACGTAGCAGTTAAGAGCTACAGCTGCTACCCAAAAGATCAGCAGTTTGACTCCACCAAGCACTCCTTGGAAATCCTGTGGGGCAGTTCTACTCTGTCCTGTGGGGTCGCTATGAGTCAGAATCAACTTGATGGCAACGGGTTTGTTGTTTTTGTTTTTTGGCAGATGACGAATTGAAAAGGGGTAGACTGTGGTGTATTTGCATTGTGTCAATAATGTGCCTGAACTACATTTGTCAAGATTTCCTTCCCTGTATAGTTCTAAGTCACTGCAAGGAATGAGGCACTTCTGCAGTTTACATGCATTGCTGCTTATCTAATTGAAACTTGCCTGATACACCAGATAAAGCATAATCCTTTTTGATTACCAATTTCTTCTACATACCAGTGTCTCTTCATTCTCCAGGAGTAACCACAGTTTGTTTTGTATTGTTTCAGATTTTATTCTATAAACTTCTACCCTATAGAGGTATATTGAAAAATATTTGGTATAGTTTCATGATTTTTTTAAAGTTTGTTTCCATAGATGATATCATACTAATTTATATGCAACTTGATTTTTCATGCAACAAAATGGAATGATGTAATCATGCACGTTGGTACACCTACTTATATCTAATTGTTTTTAACCATTACATAGTATTCCACAACCTCCTGTCCCTGATCTCCCTGCTCCCCCCCCATTTATAAACTTCTCGATGTTTTCCAATTCTTCATTTTTTTAAATAAAGATGCAAAGAACATATTCTGCATGCCTCTTTTTGCACATGTGCAAGTTTTTCTCAAGTATAAATATTAAGTGTTAGAAAAGCAAAGTAATAGAATATTGTCATTTAAAATTTAATACGTAATGTTCTTAAAAGTGGATGTTTCAGTTTATATTTCCACAAACAATACTGTCATGAATTGAATTGTTTCCCCCCAAAATATGGGTATCAGTTTGGCTAGGCCATGATTCCCTGCATTGTTTCCACCATTTTGTCATCTGATGTGATTTTCCTACGTGTTGTAAATGCTATCACTATGATGTTAATGAGATGGATTAGCAGCAGTCAAGTTGATAAGATGTACAAGACTAGATTGTGTCTTAAGCAAATCTCTTTTGAGATATAAAAGAGAGACAGGGGGACCTCATACAACCAAGGAAGCAGTGCCTGGAGCAGATCGCGTCCTTTGGACCCAGGATTCCAGAACTGAGAAGCTCCTAGACCAGGGGAAGATTGGTGACAAGGACCTTCCTCCAGAGCCAACAGAGAGAAAAAGCCTTCCCTTGGAGCTGATGCCCTGAATTCATACTTCTAGCCTACTTGGCTGTGAGAGATTACATTTCTCTTTGTTAAAGCCATCCACTTGTGGTATTTCTGTTCTAACAGCACTAGATAACTAAGACAAATACCATGAGGGTATTGTGTTCTCATACCCTCACTTACTCTTGATATTATCACTCTACTAAATTTTACCAATGTGATGAGTGATTTTTTTTGTTTGTTTAAAGTTGTATCTCTCTGGCTAATAATAAATTAGAGCCTATTTTCATACAACTTTTATTTTTTCCCTTCTGAGGATTTCATGTTTATATCTTTGGAAACCTACTTTTCTATCATTTTTTGTTCCCATATAAGAATTACTTGTTTGTATCCTGTCATGGATTGAACTGTGTCCCTAAAAATATCTGTCAAATTGGCTAAGCCATGATTCCCAGTATTGTGTGATTGTCCACCATTTTGTCATCTGATGTGATTTTTCTCTGTGTTCTAAATTCTACCTCTATGATGTTAATGAGGTGGAATTAGCAGTAGTTATTTTTGTTAATGAGGCAAGACTCAATCTACAAGATTAGGTTGTCTCTAAAGTCAATCTCTTTTGAGATATAAAAGACAGAAGTGAACAGAGAGACATGGGGACTTCATACCACCAGGAAACAAGAGCCAGGAGAATAGTGAGTCCTTTGAATTCAGGGTTCCTGTGAGAAGCTCTTTGACCAGGGAAGATTGATGACAAGGACATTCCCCCAGAGCTAACAGAGAGAAAAAGCCTTCCCCTGGAGCTGACACCCTGAATTTGGCCTTCTAGCCTCCTAGACAGTGAGAAAATAAATTTCTCCTTGTTAAAGCCATCCACTTGTGGTATTTCTGTTATAACAGCACTAGATAACTAAGACATAGCCTTAGAAATTCATTTTTCTATTTTCCTATCATTTATCTATTTCTTATTGATTTGTAGGACTTTATGCTAGATCCAAGTCCTTGTTGATTATACATTTTGCAAATATTTATTCTCAGTTGCTTGTCTTTTGATTTCATTTATGACATATTTTGTCATACAGAGTTTAAATTTTTGGACAAGGAAATTACATATCAAATATTACAGAAATTGTTAAAGGAGTACATAGAAAATAATTGATTCAATGGATTTATTAGAATAAAAGAAAGTTTGAAAATAAAGATTTAACAATTCAACTAAAGAAGGTAGAAGAAAAATAGCAAAATAAACTCAAAGAATGTAGAAGGAAAGAATTAAAACATAAGCAAAATTGAATGGAAATTAAAACAAAAAAATCCAACAAGCTCAATATTGCTCAATAAAAGCCAACCACTTATTCTTTTAAAAAGGCTAATAAATAACATTTTATTCAGACTAATATTGAAAACCCCGGTGGCGTAGTGGTTAAGAACTCGGCTGCTAGCCAAAAGGTTGGCAGCTTGAATCCACCAGGAGCTCCTTAGAAACGCTATGGGGCAGTTCTACTTTGCCTTACAGGGTTGCTATGAGTTGGAATCGACTCAACGGCATTTTTTTTTTTTTTTTTTTTGGTTTTTTAATGGTGGAAACAAAAGAGTACACAAATACTCAATTTTAGAAATAAGAAAGAACCATAACAACAGGTACAGGGGCTATTAAAAGCAACAAAAGAAAGCTATATACAAATTTGGAGCCCTGGTAGTGCAGTGGTTAAGAGCTCAGCTGCTAACCAAAAGATCAGCAGCTCGAATCCACGAATTTCTCCTTGGGAAACCTATGCGGCAGTTCTGTTCTGTCCTATAAGGTCACTATGAGTTAGAATCAACTCGATGGTAACAGGTTTTTATGTACAAATTTACATTGATAAATTTAAAAATTTATATGAAAATATATAAACTATTTGTTCGTTATCATTTCATAAAAAATTTGTAGTTGTAAGTTTCATCAGTCCTTGATTTAAAAAAAAAAAAAAAACACACACGAGTAAAAAAAATTTTTATTTTGCTCTCCCATTTGAATGTTAGGTTATCTAGTTTATTAGTCAGAGTCCAGGCATAAAAAGATGGTACATTCAAATGGAGTAACTGAGGCAAATTTAATAGGTGAGTTAATTTACAAAAAGATGGACAGGATTAAGGGAAATCCTTGAGGGCTAAGGAAGCACTCTGGGGCTAGCAGCAGCAGTCAGCCATTAACACCACCAGTCCTAAAGGGGTAAGGAAAGAGTGCAGTTACTAGAACTCAAAAAAAAAAAAGAACTCAATGCCCCAATCTCTCTCTCCTTCTAGATTCTAATTTCTTGGCTAGTGCCCCTTATTGGCTGAACCCAATTGGCCAAAGAGAAAAGAAGCCCAGTTGAAGCAGTTAACAGAAGTCAGCCTCTTGAGGCAGCTTAAGTATGATTAAATGTATATTTGAGGGGCTGGGGAATGTCCAGTACAACCAGGGAGAGAATTCTAGGTTCAAATGAAATTTCATTACAAGCTTCTAGATATTATACTTCATTGCCTTCTAGGAATTAGGATTGGCAATGCAAAGTCTAAGATCAATTGTTTCTCATTTATAGGTAAGTTGTTAACACTTTGAATTATTTTTAATTATCATTTTATTCTCACATTTTTGAAATTCCACAACTTTCTGCCTAGGTTTAGATCTTTTTCATTTATCCTACTAAGCAGTTGGTAGATTCCTCACAATCTTGTACTTATCTTCAACACTGAGAAATATTTTTCTATAAAAATCAACGTGATTATTTTCTCCCCTTCATTTTCTGTATTCTTTCCTTCTGGAATGTCTATTAAATGGATGCTAAGCTTCCTGTAATTATTCTTTCATATTTTTTTTCATATCATACTTTTAAATTTTCCTCCCCTCTCCCTTTTTTGCTCTACATTCTGGGCAATTTCATTGATTTTAACTTCCAAATAATTAATTCATCCTTTAAAGATGCCCATTCTACAGCCTTTTAGAAAAAATCATCAGTTATGTTTTTAATTTCCAAAAATTATTTCTTGCTCTCTGGTTGCTCCCTTTTCTTACCAATCTATTATTTTCTTTACAGATTTAATAGACACTAAATTCTCTAGGTAAAAAATTAGAGATTATATAAAGTTCTATCTGGCTTTTGAATGATTTTTTTGAAATCAGTTGTTCTCTTTATTCATCTTGGTCCTTTTCTTTCATGCTAGTGTGTTCCCTCAAATATCTGGGGGAGCATATTTATAAGTGAAGAACTGGGTTAATTAGTATAGTTATTAGCATGGATTCTGTCTGCAATTGCAGAGGTCTGGATCCCTGACTGGACTCTCCTCTGAATAGACAGACTATGGACAATCTGTGTAAAAGAGCAGATTATGGCTACTTCAACCTCTACTTGAGGATACCTGGGCATGAAAAAAGAAGGCAGATTGGGGGACACCCACCTTCCCTCACCTAATTGCCGAAATAGGAGAGGCATGATTAATAAATGTAAATCTTTCCAGGTTTTCTTCTCCCTTTCTGCATCTGTTGCGGGCTTCTAGCACTATTTGGTTACATCAAGCTCAGTCCTGATTATCTTTCAGGCTCCTTTACCCTCTCTTCTCAGGATTCCTCTCTAGGCATGTAGTTCACTTTCTTCTTTGGTTTATCCTTGGATCAAACACCGCTAATGTATGTGCTTGATAGGGTATGTCTCTAGCCTAGCTATTCAGAATTAACTTCTTTAATCAATTGCAGGATCTTTCTAACTTACCTAAAAATATGCACAATTTCTGGTCTACTAAAGTGATATCCTTTCTTGTTTTCTAGAGCTATTAGTAATTTATCCTTTTTTCAGGTGCACAAGCATAGATCAATAGATGATAGGTAAATTGTATATAGATAGACAGATAAATATGTATATAGAAGATAGATAGAAGTGAAGGAAGAAGGAGGAAAACAAAGCAGGAAGAAAGGAAGAGGGATTATACCCAGGGCTCTATATGCCTACTGAAAGAGCCCTGGTGGCGCAAGACTTAAGCAGTCAGCTATTAACCAAAAGGTTGGCAGGTCAAACCCACTAGTGGCTCTATGGGGGAAAAGACCTGGAGATCTGTTCTGCAAAAATTACAGTCAAGAAACCCTACGGGATGCTTCTACTCTGTCACATGGGGTCACTATGAGTCAGAATCGACTTGACGGCACACAACAAGGATATCAACATATGGCTATGTTAATTCTAACCATTATTTTCTGTTTTTTTGTATACTAAAAAAGCTGCACCAAAGTCCTTTGTCTTTAGTCATTGTCTTAGTCATCTAGTGCTGCTGTAACAGAAAAATCACAAATGGATGGCTTTAACAAAGAGAAATTTATTTTCTCACAGTCGAGTAGACTAGGAGTCCAAATTCAGGGCATCAGCTCCAGGGTAAGGCTTTCTCTCTCTGTCAGCTCTGGAGAAAGGTCCTTGTAATCAATCTTTCCCTGGGCTAGGAGCTTCTCTGGGTCCAAAGGATGTGCTCCACTTCCAGTGCCGCTTTCTTAGTGGTATGAGGTCCCCACTCTCTGCTTTTCCTTTTATCTCTTGTAAGATAAAAGGTGCTGCAGGCCACAGTCCAAGGAAACTCCTCTTGCATTGGATCAGGGATGTGACCTTCATAAGGGTGTTACAATACCACCCTAATCATCTTTAACATAAAATTACAATCACAATACTGGGAATCATGACCTAACAGAGCTGACACATATTTTGGGGGGACACAATTCAATCCATGACAGTCACGTGCCAATATAATCCATCCTTCCAGTAGCAGATTGAATGATATAACTGGAATGTGCCCACTGGATTTAGTAATATGTCACTCATTTGTCACCATGGCAAGAACAATTTCCATCAAATGATGAAGATGAGAACCAACTTGCAGTGGGTTGAAAAGTGGAAGATAAGGAAATGAAGACAATGAGTTTTCACAACTCATTCAAGAAGGTTAAATAAGAAGAACAGAAAGATGTTGGTGCAAGATGGGAGAGACCTCCATGAGCACAGAGGAGACTCTTGGAATTAAAGGTGAGAACAACTGATGAAAAGAGGTAGTTCCATGACAGTAAAAGATAGAGAGAGCAAGTGGATCTCATCAGTCAAGGCTACTAATTTCAAACACAGAATTCACAATAGCCAGTCCAAGCAAAAAAGAAATTATTAAAATATAATAGCTAAAAAAAAAAATCTCTGATAAATTCAGGGAGAAGGTACACAGACAAAAGCAATATCCAAAGCCACACCATACGGTTGTTCCAGCAAAACTTCCCTCTATTTCCACAACTGGATGCAAACAATGCAACTCACCCTACTGACCCATATTGGACCACAGAACCTCTGCCACTGAGTCAACTGAAAGCCAAAAGTTTTCAGTGAAATGGATTCCACATTGTGCTTTCTTCCTTATGTTATTACTTTGTTCTACAGAGTAATCTCATGCAGGTGTGTATGACTGACAGTACTTAGGTCACATAAAGATATCTTAGCTGCAAGGGAAGCTAGGAAGATGAATTTTTGTCTCCTGCCTTAAAACCAAAAAAAAAATAAAAAAACCCCATTGCCATCACGTCAAGTCCAACTCTAGTAACTCTATTGGACAGATTAGAACTGTTCCATAGCGCTTGCAAGGAGTGGTTGGTAGATTAGAACTGCTGACCTTTTGGTTAGCAGCCAAACACTTAACCACTGGGGCAGCAGGTCCCAACCTTAAGGAGGTGGAATTCATACTGGGGGGAATTCTCTAAATATGATAATGGCAATGAGTGTTCAAAGAGAGGAGATATTCAGTAAATCGAGAGATAGGCACTACTCATACTGTAGACACTACTCACATAGTTGGAAAGGCAGACAGGGTGGATAGAAACTAAAGTAGTTTCAGGTTTCATGGCAGAAAATTAAAGAGCATTTCAGTCAGATTGCCTTTTATTTGTTTTCAGAAGTCATCTAATAGGAATCAGAGGTCAAAGAGAGTAAAGAAGGTTTTTTAAAAAAGTGGGAAATACAAGCAAAGGATATCAAAAAGTAATACACAAAAGAAATGAAAATGTCCAAAAAACACATAAAAAGGATGACCAACATCACTAATAATCAGGGAAATTAAAGTCAGAACAGTAAGATTTTTTCCACATTATACAGGCAAAAAATAAAAGGAATGACAACAGTGAGTGTTCGTGATGGTCTGAGGGGAAAAAATAGTTCATAAACTGCTGGTGGGAGAGTAAATAGATATTCTGGAGGACACGTTGACCATGTCTGTCATGGCCCAGTAATTCCACTTCTCAATACATTTACAACTGCCTACAAGGAGGATGTGCAAAAAAATGCTCATTTCAGTATTGTTTGTAACACTGTATAAGGAAAAAAGAACTTCTAAATGACCAGCATAAGTAAACTGCAGTATGCCCATACTATGGATTTAAAGTAGAAATTTTAAAGAATAGGATGTCTATGTAGAGTGACATTAAAAGGCCTCTTGGACACAGTGTTGGATTTTTTTTTAAAGCTGCAGAAAGATACAGATATTACCTTTTATGTAGAAAATAACAGAAAAACAATAATATGTATTTTTGAAGGGTACTCATTTTTTTTTTACATGTACGCAAACACATGGAATAAAGACTGGAATGATAAGTATAAACTCATAACAGCAGTTCCCCTTGGGAAGGAGCAAAAGGACAAGATTTGAGGGAGGGAGGCTCATCAAGAGTACTTTAGCTGCATCTATAATGTTTTTATTGTTTTAAGAAGTATTTGTTGATTATTTTGTCATTTAAATTATTTCATTTTGTTTTTGTAAATGTAGTTTTGAGTACAAAGAAGTATCAAACTCTTAAAACAAGGTTAATTCACAGACAGTGTAGAATTAACAGCAACCTTATGAACACTTTTTTCCCCACTTCCTTCTCACTGACCATACTCCAATTACTGTAAAATGGGGCTGAGACTGTCTCCTTTTCACTATGCAAACAATAAAACAATCTATGTTTTCCCAAGTAAGGTGTGGAGAATGGATGTATTGGTATTGAAAGCGAGGAATAAAGAATGATAATTTTTTAATACTAGAAAAACACCATGGAGAAAGAACAATGAAATAAAGAGGAAATTTGATTAATTGAGAGAAAATAAGGCAATTGTGGAAGAGGCAGAATCATTTGTTCATTCATTCAGTTAATATTTATTTAGCATTACCAGGGACCAAGTACTGTGTTATGCCTTGAAGATATATAAATACAGTAATACTATGAAGAAAAGTCCTAAAAGGACATAGAAAAAAAGGATCAAAAAGAAGTAATACTTGGGTGTCAGAGTCTGAGGATATGGCACTTAAGATTATGTCTTACAGGAAAGTAAGGTTTAAGTTAAAAAAGAAATGAAGGGGCTTATGGGCAGCACATACCCATGCCCATCTCAAACCACTCTTGTGCTGTTTGAATGTACTTCTTCATGCAAATTTGAGGAAAAGCTCTTCCAGAATTCTGGTTGGACACTTTTCCTGAGGGAGATTAGAATAGGACTGATAGTGGGATGAACTACAGCCCCTGCTGCTGAAGCTCACCTCAGTACCAAAACAAATACTTCCACCTCCACTATCCATTCTAGTTTCCCCTCACCCTCAGCTAACACCTCTGCTGGTCTTGGTGGCTTATCTACTGGTGTGAAACAGATCCTCAGTCCTGAGGGGTCTGAATCCCTGGTCACAATGCCCTTTCAAGCCTTGGTTGCTGCACTTTTTCATTTACCACCACAATTTGGAAAGAGACTACCAAGAGGCATCCAAGTGAATCACGTGGATTCCAAGCATATTCCTTCATGACCCACTGTGTTACAGAAGTCTTCACTCTTCCTGACAACTAGTGTCAATTAACCCTAAGAAGATAATGACTCCTCTTCTTGCCTCCTAATTCCTACACAAGGAGCCTGAGGAGCCTAGGCAACAATTGTATCTTGCAGTTTAACGCTGAGTCACCCGATGGAAGTGTACCCCCATTAAGCACCAGGATCTTTTACCCTGCAGAACCTACAGTAAAGAAAGAAGCATAAATTCCCCCCAAGTGGGTCACTGGAAGTGATGGCGAGTGGAACCACATCTGCTTCAATCTCTTAGTTTACAGACCAAAGGAAAACAGCACAATTCAAAGGTCTTTGATTCAACATATACACTGAATCCTAGAGGATGGCACCCATTTTCTTAAAGTATCACCTCCAAATTGTTACTGCAATTGTGCTTTCAGTTGGCCATTCCAATGATCTACATGCTGGCAGCTTCTGGATGTTTCAGAATATGACCAGTGGCCAGGGTCTTACTCTCACAGTTCCTTTGTTGTAAAGTGAGTCCCCTGGTATGACAACGTTATATGGAATCTTGTGCCTGTGAATCATATATTCCATAAACTCTTGGATATTGGATCTGGTTGATGCCTACATTCGGGGAAGGTAAAGCCATTCCTATGATATTTGTCTATTTTTGTCAGAATGAATTGCTGGTCCTTCCAAAATGGAAGGGGCCCAATGTGGTCAATTTGCCACAAAGGGATTGGTTGTTTACCTTGAGGAATGGTGCTCTGTGAGAGGCATTGGTCTTTGTTGTTCTTCTTGAGAAATCTCCCTGCCTACATTCTTGTATCCTCCAAGCAGTACCTTTTAAGATCAGTATGAATAAAAGTTGAATTAATTGTTCTATAAGCATACATAATATAAATTTTAGGGGATTGTTTGTGAGACAAACTAAGATATTGAGGAAGACATAAGGCTCATAGCATTTCAACATTATGTCAAAATTTTAGAAGTTTTGGGGGTGCATCATTCTTGCTTCAGCTTCACCCCTAATCGTCAGAAGTTATGTCTATAATTAAACTAGATATTTTTACTTAGGCAGCAGTACCCCTGTGGCCCTGTGGAAGGGAAAATAAAGGACCTCTCTTAAGCCAAGAGCTGCTAATGTAGGTCAATATTGGTTTCCACTGAAAAAAGAAAAGGTGGTAGCTAGTTCTGTAATATATAAATGAAGGTATTTCATAGAGCACAGTATTTATTTTGTACCTTGATGCAATAAATAACAGAAAAAAAATACAATGGTTGGCTTATTTTATAACCATGGTGAGATAGTTTAGCCACAATCAAGTCCCATTAGTCAGAGGAATATTTTAAATAATTCTAAGAATATCCTTTGATCCCTCACTGGAGGAAAGTAACGCAACCAGGATTTTTACTTTCTTCAGTGGTCACAGGCAGCCAATGAAGTGAAAAGACTGTGTTTAAACAGAATCACCAAGAAAGAACTGGAAAGTCATAGTGCAATGATTTTGCCAAAACTTTCCAAGTATTTGTATACTGACTTAAAGGATTGATTTAATTACGTTAGGTAATCTTAACAAGAACAAATGCTGTTATTTGGTTAAAAAAAAAACTTTTTTTTTTTTTTTTCCTTAGGAGAGATAAATCCAGCTGTTGATATTGTGATAAATTTCTTTTAATGTAGGCATATATTAAAACTAGCAAAACACAGTGCACATAGAATGAAGGTCCTCTTTTACCTCCTTAACTGCCTTGTATCTCTTCAATTCATCAAACAGTTAACTGATATTACTTTTCCTTTTTCCCCTATTTTCCCTCATTCCTAACCAAATATCATATAAAATAACATAGTTATAAATGATAGTTATAAGTAGTTAAGTTATAGTTTACCTACTTACAGTTATAAATAGTTAAATTACATAAAATAGTATTGTGGCTATTGTATTTACATACTATTGTGTGTACTTATAGTGATCTTATATGTTAAATGATAGTTTATACGTCAGGGTCTTGGAAGAAATAGTTGGCACACTCGAAGGGGATGACTAAAGATAATAAAAACACTATTTACCAAGGTGCAGGCAGGATTAACAGAAACCAGCATGGGGTAGTGAAGTATCCTTGGACTATCAAAAATGGGACCCTATTAACACCACTAGCCCTAAAAGGAAATAAGGGAAGAACCAGTTCCTAGAACAAGGAGTGTTGCTAGAACCTGGAAAGAGTGCCGTAGCTGGTGGAATGAGAAGCTGGCAAAAACTAAAGAATGCTGCCACTTCCAAACCACAGCCAGTAGGGAGATGGCCAGGGAATAAACTATCTGACCTCTCCTTTCCAGTCCTCTGATCCACTGTTACTGTCTCCTATTGGCCAAAGCCAATCCAAAACCAAAGGGGCCTGGTTAATGCTATCCTCTGAGATCAGCTTCCAGTGGCATAGATCAGGATGGAGAAGGGTAGAGAATATACCCAGCACAGAAAATATAACCATTTTTTATGTAAGGCATTGGTAATAACTTTTGATGGAAATTAATTGAAAAATTTTGGCAGTAGAGAAATTATACTATTCAATCAAAAGAGTGCCTGGAACATAGTAAATACTTGTGAAGTGTTTGCTGAATAAATGAAACTTAGACTAAACTGTAAGCATTATAGTATGTTACTGAGGTTAGGGTCGCTATAAGTCGGAATCGACTCAAGGGCACTGGGTTTTGTTTGGTTACTGAGGTTAAGTCTGGAACTGATTTTTATTTAAATTCCTAGCAATTAAGGTAATACATATCACAGTAGGCTCTTGGTGAAGATTTGTAAAATAAATAGGTGGTTGGATAAACATACAGATGCATGAATGGACAAGTGAATGTGCAGATGACTCATAGAATTTTAGAGAAATAAAGAAATGTGGATGTAATCTAGTCCAGCCACCTCATTTAGTTGGTTAAGAAATGGAGTTTCAAAATGATTAAAAACACATTACAGAGTTAGAACAAATTTCATGACCTTAGGCTCTTCCAATTACAGTGTACCATCTCTCATTTAAAATTTACTCCATTCAGAACAAGGGTCACCTTAAATACCTTAGATATATATACTGAAACAACTTCCTGGCAACAAAGACTCAAGAAAATAAGTAAAACAGACACAAAAAACGACGTTGGATCCCAGAACATCAAATAGAGAGTGGAAGGAACAGGCTGAGAACCGACTGGACAAGAGGCACGAGGCCGGCTGGAAAATAGAAATTTGCAGATTGACCGTGCCCTGCCTACCAGGCAAAGCATCGTGGCCATTTTGGGATGGCACTAAACAATGACCCTGAATGAGGAAGCCAGGGAAGCAACCACAGAGAGAGCACAGCTGGTGGCAGAGATTTTGTGCAAACAACCCGGGAAAGAAACAACAAGGTGGGCAGGACATGGCCAGGGATGTGGCACCCTCGAGAGGGGGAAGCATGGAAGTGGTATAGCTTTGAAACCAGGGAACCGCAGGGAAGTGCCTCTGGAGCAAAGTGAGACAGACTGAGTCATCGGAGCCTTAGAGGAGAAAGTGTAGATAGGGAGTGCACATTGTGGGGAGTAAAGGGGAAGAACAAAGGGGTGGGTAAGAGCTCCAACCCCTCTGCTGAGTACAAGAAGAGAGGAAGCTAGGAATTAGTGCAGGGACTGCTTGTTAGTGGAGGTACCCAGCCATTTATATGGGAGATACCCAGTAAAAAACCAACCCACAGAATAACAACTAGAGCACTCCCCCCCGCCCAGAACTGGCCCTGTTGCAGGCAGTCATTCCCTCCTGTCCCTGCAGACTCCCCTTTGCTGCCCACCCTTCCCAGATGCACCTACCATCTGTATTAGCATGTGCCCTAAGGTGAAAGCTGACAGAGCTAAGGTACACAAGCCCAGCCTCACCTACTACCTCCTCCCTGAGGGCAGGAAGCCAGTACAGACACCTGCAAGAGCAGCCAGACCCACCGCACCCTCCCTGAGGCACAGGAAGTCCACACTGATAAGCCCAGCCACGCCCACCACCCCTCTCTGAGGAGCAGGCTCCACTTTGCCCCTCACCCTGTCCCAGACCTGCAGGCCTCTGCCCCTTCACCCCCCTACCCATGTACCCCTCCCTGTTGGGCAGGACTCCACTCACTCCATGTCCTGCCAAACCCTCCCCTCCCAGCTGAGGGGGACTCCACACCCAACTGAGCAAGATTCTGTGTCTTTCTCAGCTGCCCCCCACCATCTGAGTGGGACTCCATGCCCTCCTCTGCTGGCCCTCCCTGACCATGTGGGCATCCACACCCTATCCTTCCCTGTGCCCCATCCTGTGCTTCAGGGATTGCACTAACTGCTCATGGCAACACAGAGGGAACACATTATTCCTCAAGAGCTGTGAAAGGACCTTGACCACCCAACACCTGGTATCTCACACAGGGGAAAGGACTTGTTCACACTCCACCAAGCAATTGTCTAAGAGAAATCATAGGCATCTAATGACATAGGAGCACAGTGTATGTGTGTGATCCACCATAACCGCCAGTGAGAAGAAAGCACACCTAACCAGCCAACAGCCCCAAACCTGTACATAAACCAGATAGATAACTGGCAGCTTCGGTCATACACAGACCAATATTACAAAACAACATCAATTAAAACAATACAAAAGAAGGTAAACAATATAAAAAGAAATGGAAGAAGCTAAATTCCAGATATAGCAGAACAATACAAAAATGCAAATAAACATAAAATCAATAAAAAATATATATATAAACAAATATGACAGAAATGTAATGCCTTGAAGACAGCAGTCAATTACAAATCATATGAAGAAACAAGATACAATGGCTCAGGAAAATGAGCAAAATAAAGAGATGGAAATCTTTGCTGAAGAACTGATAACAGATCTACCTGATAAGGAATTCAAAAGGCTAATGTTTAGGGTCTTCAAAGAGATCAAGGAAAACACACACACACAAACACACACACACCCAAAAACCTAGAAGAATTGGAGAAAACAATACAAGAACAAAATGACAAAGTTAATAGAAAATGGAAACCATACAAAAGCAAGTAGAAATTCAGAAATTAACAATAAAAGATTAGAAATAACCAGTTTAAGGACACAGAGGCAGAACTGAATCAATGGAAGAAAGAATCAGCATGCTAACCTGTTTGAGAAACAATCAGAAAAAAGGCTGAAGAAAAATGAAGAATTTGTAGCCACCATACCAGTTCTACAAGAAATATTAAAGGTAGTCCTTCGAATAGAAAACCAAGGATATCAGGCTACAACCTCAAATAAAGACACAAGACAGCATCACCGAGATACCAAGCCAGGTAAATACTTCAAAAAAGTAAAAGAAAGATACAAAATTGAACAAAGGGAAACAGAGATACAGAGAAGTAAATGACAACAACCTCAAAACAAAAGGGAGGATGAATGGTATAGTTAGAGAAATTCCGTATGAAGAGCAATTAAAGGAGATACCAACATATAAATGACATTGCCCTCGAGTGGATTCCAACTCATAGTGACCCTATAGGTCAGAGTAGAACTGCCCCATAGTGTTTCCAAGAAGCACCTGGTGGATTTGAATTGCTGGCCTTTTGGTTTAGCAGCCAAGCTCTTAACCACTGCACCACCAGGGCTCATTACAGGCTGTTTTAAATTTAGGGTAATAAATATAAATTCCAGAGTAACATCAAAGGAAAGTAATAAATCTACACATCAAAGAAAATACAAAAAAAAAAAAGACTCAGCAAACACAAAAAGAACAATAACAAATAAAAGGAAAGGGAAATGAATATACAAAAAAAACTCAACACAGAGAGAACAAAAAAATCGTGAATGCCACAAAAAAAAAGTGCAACAAAAAGGTAGCAGTGAATCCATGTCTTTGTTGTTACGTGCTGTCAAGTCAGTTCCAACTCACAGCGACCTTATGTACAACAAACTGAAACGTTGCCCAGTCCTGTGTCAACCTCACAATATTTGCTATTTTGAACTCATTGTCACAGTCACTGTGTCAATCTATCTCATTGAGGGTGTTCCTTTTTTTCACTGACCCTCTACTTTACCAAGATGATGTCCTTCTCCAGGGACTGGACCCTCCTGATAACATGTCCAAAGTATGTCAGACAAAGTCTCACCATCCTCGCTCCTAAGGATCACTCTATCTGTACTTCTTCCAAGACAGGTTTGTTCTTCTGGAACTCCATGATATATTCAACATTCTTCGCCAACACCATAATTCAAATGCATCAATTCTTTTTTGGTCTTCCTTATTCATTGTCCAGCATTCACATGCATACGAGGCAATTGAAAATACCGTGGCTTGGGTCAGGTGCACTTTAGTTCTCAAAGTGACATCTTTGCTTTTTAACACTTTAAAGAGGCCTTTTGCAGCAGATTTGCACAATGCAATATGTCATTTGATTTTTTGACTGCTACCTCCTTTTTTTTTTTTTTTCCATAGGTATTGATTGTGGATCCAAGTAAAAGGAAATCATTAATAACTTTAATCTTTCCTCTGTTTATCATGGTGGTGCTTATTGGTCCAGTTGTGAGAATTTTTGTTTTCTTTATGTTGAGGTGTAATCCGTACCAAAGGCTGTAGCCTTTGAGCTTTATCAGTAAGTACTTCAGGTCCCCTTCACTTTCAGCAAGAAAGGTTGTGTCATCTTTCTAGATAGCAGACACTTGTTAGTTTTGGTGATGGGTAAGACAATACCAAATAAGGGTGAAGTCAGTTCAACTTAACCAAGGTAAAAGATGACATTAAGAAGTACATAAGAATAAGGAATGATTTTGTATAGGTAAAACAAAACAAAAAAAAAAGCCAAACCCACTACTGTTGAGTCGATTCTGACTTGCAGCAACCCTATAGGAGAGAGTAGAACTGCGCCATAGAGTTTCCAAGGAGCACCTGGTGGATTTGAACTGCTGACCTCTTGGCTAGTAGTTGTAGCACTTAACCACTATGCCACCAGGGTTTCCATGTATAGATAAGCATATATGAATATATGGGTGCCCATGTATAGCTGTTTCTGTGGGCAAATGTATGTACATGTTTGTGTGTGCTGCACACATATTCATATGTAAAATAAAACACAAAGGGGGCACAGTTATGGGTACTTCCTAGACATAACCAAACACCTTGTGGGATTGGGTTACTGGGTGTGAGGACTTGGGACCATAGTCTTGGGGGACAACTCAGTCAACTGGCGTAAGATAGCTCATAAAGATAATGTTCTACATACTAATTTGGTGAGTAGTGTCTAGGGTCTTAAAAGTTTCTCAGTGACCATCTCACTTTTTCAAAAGAAAAAGAAGGAAACCAAAGGTTCAGAGAAGAAACTACTCTACGGGACTAATGGCCTACATGAACCACAGCCTCACCTACCTTGAGACCAGAAGGACTAGAGGGTGCTGGGCCACCACTACTGACCATTCCAACCAGGAACAAAATAGATGGCCCTGGATAGAATCAGGGAAAAACGTAAAAGAAAACTCAAATTCCTAAAAAACAAAGCCAGACTAAACAGACCAGTAGAGACTAGAGGAATCCCTGTGAATATCGCCCTTTAAACTTGTAACTCAAAACACTCCTGGAGTCACCTATCAGCCAAAAGACAGGATAGCTCATAAAATAAATAACATCACCATGAGTATGGTGCTCCTCTAAACAATCATCTAAATGAGACTTTATGGCCAACATATACCCTATACCAAAGATGAGAAAGTAAGGGGGGATAAGGAAGCTAGGTTAATGGAAACAAAACAACCAGAATGGAAATAATGAGAATGCTGACACATTGTGAAAAGTGTAACCAATGTCATTGAATAAAATGTATAGAAATTGTTAAATGAGAACCTAATTTGCTATATAAATTTTCTTCAAAATCACAATAAAATATTTTTTAAAAATTTACTCCATTCAGACCAGCAAATCAAAGTCAACTCCTGATGACAAAAAGAAAAAAGGAGCAAGAACCACCTTACATAGTATGAAACATACTTGCCAAACGAGTAAAGTAATTTTGAGAAGTCCACTTGTCTCCATGTGACAGAAGTGGGCGATTTAACTTGCATCCACAGAAAGAAATTTGAAAAACTGAATCCCCAGAGGCTAATTTGTCATCGCTCAATCCAAATACATATAAAACCAGTTGATTCAGACCCCATGTGCACCAGAGTAGAACTGTGCTCCACAGAGTTTTCAATGGCTGATTTTTCAGAAGTAGATCACTAGGTCTTTCTTCCAAGGTGACTCTGGGTGGACTCAAAGCTCCAACTTTTCGATTAGTTAGCTGTGCACTAGGCAGGGACCCAAACCATATGTACATTATCATTATTCACCTTTAACATCCTTTTTCAACAAAATCTTCATCTTATTTTTGTGAAAGTACAATAAGAAGGAGCTTAATTAATGCCAGACAAAAGTAACTTTCTTTATCCTTCCCTAAAGACAGTCACTATTTTCCATTTTGGAGGCCTTTAAAATTCTGATTGATGAAACACAGGGTATTAATTTCTCACTCCTAATCAATATAAATGCCTTTAGTTCTTTATTCATGTGAAAAATTCCTGTGTTAAAAAAATTGAAACCCTTCTTACTGGTACTGGTCTTAAGCTTGACAATTTCTACACATGCCACGAAGATTATTTTATTCTATGAAAGTGTGTATTAGCTACATTTCATTTTTGCTTATTTAAACGTTCAACAGCTTGAATTCAAACACTGTTTAGCAACATTATCACTCCCACCCCCCTTTTATTTCAGTGACTTAGATGCAAGATGTAAACTAATTTTCATAATTTTTAATGTATTATCTGTACAAAATATTAGAAAGCTTGTTTTTTAAGCTGGGAGCTATGTTAGAGATATCACTAGATATATTTTTTAACAGCTAATTCCAGAGAAATCTAATTACTTGTCCAAACTCATACAACTTGTTTGTGAACGAGAATTAGATGCTTCTATTCCTTTAAATTTATGTTCATATATAGCACATATCTCACAGTTTGTTATGATCCACACAGTCAAATGTCTTTCCATAGTCAATAAAATACAGGTAAACATCTTACTGGTATTCTCTGCTTTCAGGCATGATCCATCTGACATCAGCAATGACATCACCTGTTCCACGTCCTCTTCTGAATTTGGCACAAATTTCTGGCAGTTCACTATTGATGTATTGCTGCAACTGTTTTTGAATGATCTTCACCAAAAGTTTACTTGTGTGTGATATTAATGATATTATTCAATAATTTCTGCTTTCTTTTGGATTACCTTTCTTTGAAAAAAAAAAAAAAAATGGGTACAAATATGGACCTCTTCCATTCAGTTGGCCAGGTAGCTTTTTTTCAAATTTCTAGGCATAGGCGGGTGAACGCTTCCATTGCTACACCCATTTCTTGAAACATCCCAGTTGGTATTCTGTCAATTTCTGGAACCATGTTTTTTGCCAATGCCTGCAGTGCAACTTAGACCTCTTCCTTCAGTGCCACTGGTTCTTGATCATACGCTACCTCCTGAAATGGCTGAACATCGACTGATTCTTTTTGGTACCAAAAAAAAAAAACCATTGCCTTCGAGTCGATTCCAACTCATAGCGACCCTATAGGACAGAGTAGAACTGCCCCATAGAGTTTCCAAGGAGCACTTGGTAGATTCAAATTGCCAACCTTTTGATTAGCAGCTGTAGCACTTAATCACTATACCATCAGGGTTTCCAGTGACAGTGTATTCCTTTCATATTAAACCAAGAAGCAGTCATTCAAACAGAACAAGGGGATACTGTGTGGTTTGAAGTTAAAAAAAGATGTGCATTGTGGTTGTATCGTTTCACCAAACTTATTCAATCTGTATGCTGGGAAAATAAGCCAAGAAGCTGGACTACATGAAGAACAGGGCATTGGGACTGGAGGAATACTTATTAATAACCTGCATTATGCAGATGACACAACCTTGCTTGCTGAAATGAAGAGGACTGTAAGCACTAACAGATGAAGATCAGTGACCACAGTCTTCAGTATGGATTACACCTCAACATAAAGAACACAAAAATCCTCACAACTGGACCAATAAGCAATATCATGGTAAATGGAGAAAAGATTGAAGTTGTCAAGAATTTCATTTTACTTGGATCGACAATCAACCCCCATGGAAGCAGCAGGCAAGAAATCAAATCAGGTATTGCATTCGGCAAATCTGCTGCAAAAGACCTCTTTAAAGTGTTGCAAAGCAAAGATGTCACCTTGAAGACTAAGGTGCGCCTGACCCAAGCCACGGGGTTTTCAATTGCCTCATATGCATGCAAAACCTGGACAATAAATAAGGAAGACTGAAGAACAATTGATGCCTTTGAATTATGGTGTTGGCAAAGGATATTGAATATCTTTGGTGAGAGGTGTCTGGGGTCTTAAAAGGTAGCAAGAAGCCATTTAAGATGCATCAATTGGTCTCAACCTACCTGGAGCAAAGCAGAATGAAGAACACCAAAGACATATGGTAAAGATAAGCTCAGGAGACAGAAAAGGCCGCATACACCAGAGACTACATCAGCCTGGGACCAGAAGAACTAGATGGTGCCTGGCTGCCATGATCACTGCCCTGACAGGGAACACAATAGAGAACCCCTGAGGGAGCAGGAGAACAGGGGGATGCAGACCTCGAATTCTCATAAAAAGACCAGACTTCATGGTCTGACGGAGACTAGAGGGACCCTGGAGGTCATGGCCCCCGGACCCTCTGTTAGCCCAACACTGGAACCATTCCTGAAGCCAACTCTTCAGACAGGCATTGGACTGGACTATAAGACAGAAAAATGATACTAGTGAGGAGTGAGCTTCTTGGCTCAAGTAGACACATGAGACTATGTGGGCAGCTCCTGCCTGGAGGGGAGATGAGAAGGCAGAGTGGGACAGGAGCTGGTTGAATGGACATGGTGAATACAGGGTGGAGAGGAGCAGTGTGCTGATTAGGGGGAGAGCAGCTAGGAGTACATAGCAAGGTGTGTATAAGTTGTTGTATAACAGACTGACTTGATTTGTAAACTTTAACTTAAAGAACAATAAAGTAAATAAATAAAAATAACAACAAAAGCTTCAGCTGGCCTCCGAGCCCAGAGACTATCTTCTTAGGAGAATTGAATTTGGAGGCGAGTGTGGTGGGAGCAGGAAGGCGACGGAGAGATAAATTCGACTCCCCAGCGCGCTCATGTCTGTTTATGCGTGTGTGTGTGTGCGTGTGTGCGTGTGTGTGTGTGTGTGTGTGTGTGTGTGCTTCTGCGCTAGGCGACATGAGAGGCCCAGATTCTGTCAGGACCGAGGCAGCGCTTGGTGAGGAGGAAACCGCGATTCACCTCCCCAGCTGTTTGGATGCTGCTGTCCGGGAACCGTGGATCCTGTCAGCCGCACGGTCCACCGCCAGGGGGCGGATGCCCCAAGACGAGGGTGCTCGGGGAAGGACTGAGAGACTTGAAGGCCTTGGCCAAGTTGCGGCCTCAGAGGCGCGGGGCGGCGCTGTAACCCTTACCTCCAGGTAGTACAAGTCCACGGTGGTGATCTGCGAATCGAGGAAATCTTCATAGGTGCTGAACTGAGTGACTACATTGTCCACGGCCGTCAGCCCTTCTTCCTGATCCATTGCAGTTGCTTTGGGCGCTGCGTCCCTAGCGACCGAGGCGCGGGGGCCGGGTCAGGAGGCTCCGCCCACTTCGTCCCTTCCAATCCGTTGGGGGCTGGCGTGGAGATTTGAACGTTAAGCCTGCCGAGTGTTTTGATACTGCTTCAGGCTTCCGCCTAACTCCTGGGAATACCGTCTCAAATTAGTCACTCCAGGTTCTCCTTTGCTACCAGTCAACTGACTGAGACTTTGGTGGAATGTGGAACAAGGGAAGAGGTGCAGATTGCAATCCAAAGTTAAACATTATGAGACTGTCAGAATGATTAGACAAAATAATACGGACCAGCGCTCCCAATCTCTTTCTAAAACAATGTTATGCAGGACAAAAAAAAAAAAAAAAACTAGGTCTTTTCTCAGGTAACTGAAGGTGCATTTATACAAGGATAGTATATCAAAACAGAGGTCTCTGGAAATGATCTTGTGGCCAAAGATAATAGCAAAACACAGTAATGATTTTGTTAAGTTTTTAAAAAATGTAACTTGAAGGCAAATTTTGCTAAGGTTTGGTTATGAAGAATTTCAGAATGTATGAAGTCCCAAAAGAAAGAAACAATAAAAATATTTTTGAAGACCTCTTCTGCCCCAAGTACTTGCTTTTTAGTTTTTTCTTTCAGTGATCACACAGTGAAAACCCTTACTTGTTGAAGCTGTCTTTTTAATAGGGTGAAATATCTACAGAAACTTAAAAAAGTAAAGGTTTTTACTAAAAATTTTTACTCTTATTTTCCATTAGAAATAAGTTTTGCCTTTTTAAAACATGAATTTAAAGCAATCCAACAAGGGGACTAGCAAAACTTTTCAGAACCCATATTTCAGTTTTAGTATTTTCCAAATCATCTTTGGGAATGAACATGTTAATACAACATCGAGCTTGTGGTGGTTGCCCTGTATTGATTTAGTAGATTTTCACAGATGAGCTAAAAAAAAAATTTTTTTTTTTTTAATGAAAACACCTAGTGAGATGTTTCACTTTCAGTTAGCTTTCCCAATTTAAAAAGTCCACCTTAAACGTTAGGATGTCATCAATGCGCAGATCTTAAGTTACACAATAAACTGTAAACTATTACTAACTTGTTTTTTTTACTTAATGAATACACTCCAAAATGTTTTAAAGGAAATTTTAAGCATTATTTTTAAATGCAATTTAATCCTTGAATTTGTGAGAACAGAAAGAAGGGAGAGAGAAATCCTGGGCACTCAACCACAGTAATAACAAATAATAATAATAATAACAACAGTTGAGTGTTCCCCGCATGCTTGGCAGTGTCCTAGGTGCTATTCACAAATTCCCTCATCAACAAATATCTGCTAAAATTAACAACAATCAACAAAATGATAACATCTAATTTTTTAAAAAATAAGGAAATTCAAATAGCCCAAGAACTGAGTTGAAACCCATGTGACTTAAGACATCCTAGCTAATGGGCATGGATCTAAGTATTCTCTATTATCTAGAAATTTCTGTAATTCTCTCTTGAAAGATGCATTATTCTGAGTGAATCGAGCAAGGGAAAGGCTTAAAAAGATTCAGCCATGTACTATATACAGAGAATATAAATATTTGCTACCATACAATATAAATACCAATATTTGTTGAGACTTTGCAGTGCGCCAGCCCTGTGCATTATCTTATTTAATCATCACAGCAAATTCATTAGGAATGTGGCATTATTATTATGCCCAATATAAACACAGAATGGATTTAAATGCCTTGCCCAATGTCCTAAAGATAAAAATAGCAACACAACTTATTACTCCCCATTCTCCCAAGAAGAGAAAGCAGAAGGCAATAAAGGTTTAAAGATCCACATGGAACTAGTTATAAAAGTAGTTTTCTATTGTTTATTTTAAAAATGCATATATCAAATTTTGCAAGGGACTTATATTGGCACAAAAAGAGCAAAGGGGACAACATATTCTGAGAATTGCAGGTAGGAAAGGTCAAGCTCAACAGAGAAAAAGATGGCAAACTGTTTTGACAGTTGTGAGAGATCCAGAAAGGCAAGTAAAGGAAATGAAGGTGACTAGATCAAGTAGGAAAAGCTGGTGGAGACTAGATCAAGTAGGAAAAGCTGGTAGCAAGGTGTTAAATATTAGGTTGAAGAGTTTGCAAAAAGTAGTAATGACCTTGACCAAGAGAAGGATGCAATGAAAATGGTTTCAAATGCTCATCATGCACTACTTGAAGAAAAACAAAAGCAAAAACAGTATCTTATAGTTAAAGCCTCCAGAGCACTTGTATTTATTACCACATTTACTTTAAAGCCCTCCTCCATGAGTAGGAATCAACTTGACGGCAACTGGTTTGGTTTTGGTATATTAAGTTTTCATCATTTCCAAGAAACAAAGTTAAGCGCCCAGGGAATCTTTAGGTTCATTAAACCATAGCGCTTTGATTACAAGGACCTACATTTTCATAGGAAGCCCTAGTCGCATAGTGATTAAGAGCAGGTTGCTAACCAAAAGGTAAGCAGTTCAAATCCACCAGGAACTCCTTGAAAACCCTATAGGGCGGTTCTTCTCTGTCTCATAAGGTCCCTATGAGCAGGAATCGACTCAAGGCCAATGGGCTTGGTTTCAAGCTTTTATGTATTATTAGAATGAGCCCTGGTGGCACAGCAGCTGCTAACTGAAATGTCCACAGTTCTACTCAATGGCAACAGGTTTGGTTTTCTGGTTGTTGTTGTTTGTTTTTAGTAAAACGTGAGGTCATTGTTTGCCTATATAACCTTCTATTATGATCCATCGTAATTATGCATTTTCAGTGGAAACATCATTAGGTTTACCATTTGGACAACATCTTTGGTGAGATAATTTCTGAAGCATCTAGATTTGAACAATCATGAGAATATTTTATATTTCATGATTGAAATATTAGTCAACAAGTCTGGTAATGTACCCTATGTCAAAACACTGAGGTTGATTTTCAACAAATCAGTTTCTCCATTAATATTGAAAGAAGAAAAAATGTATAAATTTAGCCTTATTCCTCCCATGAAGTCTAGAAGTATGTTCAGCCACAAAAGTCCAGAAATATATTAAGCCTAACTCAATTGTCTTTTTCTTAACTTTGAATTTAAGTTCAGAATCACTTGTAGACCTATGCCTGAGATATTACAGGAAAGAGTGGCAACAAAAATAGATTAGCTTCAGCAAGTCTTTCTTGTCTTTGGCAAGGTCGTTGTTACGATCAGAAGATACTTCATTATGGACGACATGAATTTCTACTTCAAGTCCAGGATTTTTAATGATTGAGACCTGGAATTCAGCACCAAGCCCAGAAATCCTATTCTTTGTTCAAGGGCAAGCACGGATTATATAGATTCCTGACAAAACTCCAAGATATAAGAGACAAGAAACATATGTTATTTAACAATAACAAGCTATTAAAAAAAAAAAAAAAAAAAAAAAACCGTTGCCCTCAAGTCAATTTCAACTCATAGCAACCCTATAGGACAAAGTAGAACTGCCCCCATAAGGTTTCCAAGGAACAGCTGGTGGATTCAAACTGCTGACCTTTGCCTTTATGACAGAGAACTTCTTTTTTTTCTTAATATGGTTTACAAGCAGTCCACACTCTTACCCTCATTTGGCACCCTCCATCTTGCACATTACAGGTCCCAGCCACACCAGGTTGCTTTAATTTTCAAAAAGGCACCATTTTTTTTTTTGTCTCTTTTCTTTCACATATACCGCAAGTAAATGGCTTTAACAAACAGAAGTTTATTCTCTCACAGTCCAGTAGGTGTTAGCTCCAGGGGATGGCTTTTCTCTATTTATCATGATCGCGTCTTTTAGACCAGTTGTGAGGATTTTTGTGTTCTTTATATTGAAGTGTAATCCATACTGAAGGCTGTGGTCTTTGATCTTCATCAGCAAGTGCTTCAAGTCGTCCTCATTTTCAACAACTAAGGTTGTGTCACCCACATGACACAGTTTGTTAACAAGTTTTCCTCCAACACTGACACCACTTTGTTCTTCATATAATCCACCTTCTAGGATTATTTTCTAAGCATACAGATTGAATAAATATGGCAAAAGGATACAACCCTGATGTACACTTTTTCTGATTTTAAAACATGCAGTATGCCTTTGCTCTTCTTGATCTGTGGACAAGTTCCTCATGAGCACAATTAAGTGTTCTGGAAATCCTATTCTTTGCAATGTTATCCATAATTTGTTATGATCCACACAGTCAAATGTCTTTGCATAGTCAATAAAACACAGGTAAACATCTTTCTGTATTCTCTGCTTTCAGCCAGGATCCATCTGACATCAGCAATGATATCCCTGTATCCATGTCCTCTTCTGAATCCAGCTTGAATTTCTGGCAGTTCCCTGTCAATGTACTGCTGCAACCGCTTTTGAACGATCTTCAACAAAATTTTACTTGCATGTGATATTAATGATATTGTTCTATAATTTCCTTATTCTGTTGGATCACCTTTCTTTGAGATAGGCATAAATAGGGATCTTTTCCAGTCTGTTGACCAGGTAGCTTCGCATAGATGAGTGTGCACATCCAGTGCTGTATGTGTTGAAACATCTCATTTGGTATTCTGTTAATTCCTTGTTTTTCACCAATGTCTTCAGTATAGCTTGGACTTCTTCCTTCAGTACCATCGGTTCTTGATTGTATACTACCTCCTGAAATGGTTGAACGTTGACCAAAATTTGGTGCAGTACTCTGTGTATTTCTTCCACCTTCTTTTGATGCTCCCTGCATTGTTCAGTATTTTGCCCACAGACTTCTTCACTATTACAACTCGTGCTTTGAATTTTTTCATTCATTCTTTCAGCTTGAGAAATGCTGAGCATGTTCTTCTCTTTTGGTTTTCTAACTCCAGGTCTTTGCACATGTCATTTTAATACCTTGTCTTCTCTGGACAGTCTCTGAAATCTTCTGTCCAGCTCTTTTACTTCATCATTTTCTCCTTTTAATTTAGCTACTCGATGCTCAAGAGCAAGTTTCAGAGTCTCTTCTGACATCCATTTAGGTCTTTTCTTTCTCTCCTGCCTTTTTAATGACCTCTTGCTTTCTTCATGTATAATGTCCTTGATGTCATTCCACAACTTGTCTGGTCTTCAGTCTTTAGTGTTCAATGCATCAAATCTATTCTCGAGATGATCTCTAAATACTCAAGGTCATATTTTGGCCCTCCTGGACTTGTTCTGATTTTCTTCATCTTCAACTTGAACATGCTTATGAGCAATTGATGATCTGTTCGGCAGTTAGCCCCTGGCCTTGTTCTGACTGATGATGGTGAGATTTTCCACTGTCTCTTTCTACTGATGTAGTCAATTTGATTCCATGTATTACATCAGGATAGATCCAAGTGTGTAGTCATTGTTTATGCTGTGGAAAAAAGGTACTTGCAATAAAGAAGTTGTTGGTCTTGCAAAATTCTCTCATGCTATCTCTGGTATCATTTCTATCACCAAGGCCATATTTTCCAACTACTGGTCCTTCTTCTTTGTTTCCAACTTTCGCATTCCAATCACCAGTGATTGTCAATCCATCCTGGTTGCCTGTTTGATCAATTTCAGACTGCAGAAGTTGGGAAAAATCAATTTCTTCATCTTTGGCCTTATTGGTTGGTGAGTAAATTTGAATAATAGTTGCATTAACTGCTCTTCCTTCAAGGCGTATGCATATTATCGTATCACTGACACATATATAAAATATGTGTACAAAGATAATGCACAACTTCTAACACAAGACAGAGAGATATTTTTGAGCCACCTGGTTGCAAAGTGGTTAAGCACTTCACTGCTAACAGAAAGATGGTTGGTTTGAACCCACCAACTGCTCTGTAGAAGAAAGATATGGCAATCTGCTTCTGTAAAGATTATAGCCTTGGAAACCCTGTTGGATAGTTCTACTACATCCTGACGGGTTGTTTAGGGTCAGAATCCCAAAGGCAATGTTTTGTTTTGTTTTTATGCAAGTTTAGAAAGGAGAAAAATGACTTCTAAATGGGGGAAATTAAGGAAAGTGTAAAGGATGACATGGCCTTTATGCTGGATTTGAAGGATGAGTTAGAGAGCTGGAACTCTGAATAAAAGTCTCTGTGAATGAATAAGGGCCCTGGTGATGCAGTGGTTAAGAATTGCAGGGGCTAACTGAAAGGTAGGCAGTTTGAATCCACCATCTCCTGCTTGGAAACCCTATGGGGCAATTCTACTCTGTCCTATAGGGTCTCAATGAGTTGGAATTGACTCAGTGGCAACTTTTTTTTTTTTTTTTAATGAATGAATCACATGTGTTAAAGTTTCAAGGTGAGAAAGCATGAGGTATGTTAAGGAAAGAGAGACCAAATAAATTTGACTATACTATAGGACATGGGTGAGGGGGGAGAAAAATGAAATGGTGGGTCAGAAGCAGACCACTGTGGGATTTGTCAAGTTAAGGGGTTTTAACCATATTCTATGTCTTACTTTTCTAGTGCTGCTGTAACAGAGATACCACAAGTGGATGGCTTTAACAGAAATTTATTTTCTCACAGTATAGGATGCTAGAAGTAAAAATTCAGAACACCAGCTCAAGGGAAAGGCTTTCTTTCTCTGTGGGCTCTGGAGGATGGTACTTATCTCTTCAGCTTCTGCTTCCTGATTCCCTGGAGAGCTCCCTGTGTCTTGGCATCTATCTTACCCCATCTACGCTTTCTATCTTGCTTGTTTAATCTCTTTTATATCTCAAAAGAGATTGACTCAAGGTGTACCCTACACTAATCCCTCCTCATTAACACAACCCATTCCCAAATGAGATTATAACCTCAGGGATAGAGTTTAAGATTTATAACACATATTCTGGGGAGACACAATTAAATCCATAGAATTTTCCAAGCAAAAGAGAGTCAAAGAAGGTTTTTGAAAAAAAGTAATAAGCAGGATTTGGTCTAGAAAGATTATTCTGACAGTAGTACATGACTGGCGGGGAGGAAGGAAAACGTTTGGGGTCTAGGAAAGAGAAGTGAAGCAGTCTGAATTTGAGAGTAGCTATATAAAAAAAATTTGTTTTTATATAAGAGAAACAGACTCAAGAAACCGTTAGGGAAAGAATCTTACAGAAGAACTACTGATTTCAAGCTCAGAACACACTTTTTCCCCTCAAGCTAGATTCAGAAGACTTTCATTTTAGATCAAATTTTTGCATGCTCAGAGTAAGAAATTCAATGACATGGTTGGTTTTTAATATAACCTTGTTGGTGTTTAATAAACTGACTTACAGGTAAAAAAGAAATTAAGATGAAATTCCAGGGGAAAATAAAAAGTGACATCTTTAAAACCACAAAGAGACAACGTAGAAGCAGGCTGCCTCGCTGAGAAATATATTTAGCCCTCTAAAACATGCAATGACATCTAGAGAATTCCTAAGAGGAGAGGCTTGATCTATTTTAAACCAACATCTTTTTTCTAGCCACTGAATACAATGCCAGAGATCATCAGTATTTTTTTCAACCGTGATAATAATACAACCTCAGCACAATTAAGCCAATACAAAAAGGGGGGGGAAAAAAAAGAGCACTAGACTTTCTAAAGAAGCATTAAAGGGAGTGGTGCTAATTCCATTAAGAGCTAATTCAACTCATTGGACTCAGTTCTGCTTCTCCAGGTTATCAAGCGTTCTCTGACTACAGGTGAATTAATCATAGTAAAAGATGTTTCGAGCCATCTTTTCCAATGAATCTCGCTTATCAAAGCAAATGTAAAACTTATTCACTCAGCAATAATTTAATGTAACCAAAGAGTCAGGAAACCCTGGTGGCGTGGTGGTTAAGTCCTAAGGCTGCTAACCAAAGGGTCAGCAGTTCAAATCCGCCAGGAGCTCCTTGGAAACTCAATGGGGCAGTTCTACTCTGTCCTATAGGGTCGCTATGAGTCAGAATAGACTTGACAGCACTGGGTTTATTTTTTTTGTTTTAAAGAGTCAGGTGCTGTGCTAGGCCCTGAGGGGGAAATGAAAAATAAAGCTTGGCCCTTTATAGGAGCCCTGATGGCTCAGTGGTTAAGAGCTTGGCTGCCAACCAAAAGGTTAGCAGTTCTAATCTACTAGCTGCTCCTTGGAAACCCTATGAGGCAGTTCTACTTTGTCTTATAGTGTTGTTATGATTTGGAATCAACTTGATGGCAACGGGTTTGGTTTTTTGGTTTTCGGTCCTTTACATCTTCAAGGATATTATTATTTAGGGATGGGAGGGGACCCTGAATTGGTAGGTTGGTTGAGTGAAAGGAAGGAAAACATGAACTAAGCATATTTAGGGAAACGAATTTGTAAATAAGTAAAATAAATTTTATAGGAACTATGGATTCCTGGTGGAGCACTGGTTAAGCACTTGGCTGCTAACCAAAAGGTCAGTGGTTCAAACCCACCAGCTGCTACACAAAAGAAAGATGCATCGGTCTGCTTCTGTAAAAATCACAGCATTGAAAACCCTGTGGGGAAGTTCTACTCTGTTAGAATCAACTCAGTGGCAACAGGTAAGATAAAAATATGTACAGAGTACAGGTGGAATATATGTGAGAAAAATGTATTCTGTGGAGGATAGAATTAATAGAAAGAATTCAAGAATTTTGTATTTTAAGGGATCAATGGAAAATAATTTTTGTCTCTGTAAAAGAAAAAGTTAGGCCTGGAGGGTCTCTGAGGTCACACTTAGCTTCAGAATTCCGTGATAGCTTTCTATTATAACTGATATTCCATTGTTTGGGTTTTTAGACTAGAGGAAATCTCTGAGAAGAAAGGGAAAGAGTAAAATTGTTCCCCTATAATGCACTTTTCTGGAGAAAAAAACACAGAATCGCACTAAATCATTTCGTGACCACAAATCTCAAATGGGCATTCAACATGGGCAAGACTACATACTGTCTTAGTGTGTTTGCTTTCCTATTTAAAAAAAAAAAATTTTTTTTTCACATCTTTTCTTTTTTCAAATTTATTGCTTCCCTGCTCCACCCACCTTCCCAATATATCAGTATCCATACTTGCTCCCAGGTAACAATCTTGCCACTCACACTTAATAGAGATATACAAGTGAGCTTCCCACCAACCAGTCAGCTTACTGCACCTATGCCAAAACTCTCTGCCTTTCCTTTTCTTATAAGGGATGTACCGCTCCTATCAAAAGCAAAGTATCATCTCCAATACTCTGGACACTATACCCTCTCACCTTCTCAAGGACTTCACCTTGTAGCCAGTCACTTTCTCACTAGTTTCATTTATTTCTGCTATTCTACAGACCATCCCCAACAGCATACAAACATATTCTAGGATATCTTATCTTTAAAAGATAAGCAAACTCCTTTGACCCCACATTCTCCTTCAATTACTGTCATATTTCTTTGCTTGTCTTGGAAAAAAAACTCTTTGAAAGAGTAGTCTATAATTGCCATCATCATTTCCACATCTCTCTGAACTCTCCTAAGCTTTCTCCCGTCAAACTTCTTTCCCCACCCCTCCACTAGTTCTGCTCTTTGCAAGGTCACCAGCTACTTCTTTGCTGTCAAATCCAAGAGATGTATCTTTGCTTTTAATGTACTTGAACTTTCAGTGGCATTAAACATAGCTGACTGCTCTCTCATTCATGAAATACTTCCTTAGCTTCCATAATATCACTCTCATTGACCTCTCCTTCTTTGTATACTTTGCTAATTCCACCACCTTGGTAAAACCACTAAATGTTGGGGTGTTTCAGAGCTTAATCTTGTGTTCCTATGTCTTCTAATATGCTCTCCCTAGGTAATATTACCCAGGGTCATGGCTTAAAATAATTTATATTAGAGATTCCCAAATGTATATATCAGTTTTGACCACTCCTCAAAACTCCAGACTCAATGTATCTAACTGCCTACTTAAAATTTCCACTTGGATATCTATTTAGGCAACTCAGAGTTAACATGGCCAAATATTTCTGCCCCACCCACAGTCTTCTGCATCTCAACAGATAGCAACACCATTCCTCATGTTACTGAAATCAAGAATCTAGGAGTTAACTTAATTTTGTCCATGCCTCACATCCCACATCTAATTCATCAGCAAGTTTACCAGTCTCAACTGCCAAAAAAAAATCTAATGCATTCACTTCTTTCTATCACCACTACTTTCATCCCAATGCAAGCCAGTGTGATTGCTTGCCTAGACAACTACAACAGCCTCCTAACTGTCCTCTTTACTCTCTCTTTTACTTCCTCTCTTAATCTGGATGCTACACAGTCACCAGAATTGCATTTTAAAATGTGTATTAGCTCATGTTATAACCATGCTTAAAATCCTCAATGACTTCCGTTGTACATAGAATAAAATTCAAATTACTTCCCCTGGTTTCCAAAGCCCTACATTTGTATCTTATCTATTTTTCTGGTCTTATCTCTTTACTCCTTTCCTCACTACTAATAGCCTTATTGCTCTTCTTTCTGGTTTTTTGTTTTGTTTTTTTTTTCTGTTCCCAGAATCCATCATGCTCAGTCTTGTTCTCTTGGCCAAAAATGCCATCCATCCCCTCTCACTCCAATTTGTGCATAACTAGCTCCTTCTTGTCATTCTGATATCAGATCAATTATCAAATACACATTAAGAAATATACTGTATTCCCAGCACAAATTAAACAAGCCACTCTCCAGCAAAGCTCATTATTTGATTCTTTACATATACTGTTTTTCCTATTTAATAAAAGAAAAAAATAAAGGTACTGTCTTTCCAATCCTCGTTACTTTATCCTAAGCATCAATAACAGTGCCTGAGATATATTAGGTGCTCAAAAAAGATTTAAAATTAATCACCTAGTATTTCATAAAAGGCCGCACAAACAAATTTAAATTCAAAAGGAATGTGGTTAAAACCAAACACCAACCACACGTACATTTATTTCTGATAGGCTTCAGTGAGTCAACTGAACTCCCTAGGAAATCACTAAGTGCGTCAAGGAAAACATAGAAAGTAGTTGGGAGAGACCACAGGCTGGCCGTATTATGAAAGTGCTTTCTGTTGTGATTGGCCATCCCGATTTAATAAATCTTGAATGAGTGGCTTATTATTATCACTTCGGCTCCTGGGCGCTCTCCAAGAGTCATACCACTGTAGAGACCATGTCCCATCTCGTCAGAGCACAGCACATTAGCATAATTAATGTAAAACACATGTCATCCCGTGAATCCACAGGTGAAATTTAACTTCATAGTTCTTCCCTATTACTGTAGCTTTTGTCTCATCAGCTTCCTCTGTTTTCTCATTTTTCAACCCTCTCAAAGTTCTGACATGAAGAGACTACAGGCACACACCCCACATTATCACAGAGATACAAAGATAAAATACAACGATATAGTCAAGGGCTGTGATTCAGACATACAGAAACACATTTGCATCTACATAAAGACAGAGGAATGATACGAATGTCTAGATGACAGGAAAAAAAATTAACTTCCAAAATCCAGTAGTAATACTGTAGTTTCAGAGAGGACTTCTTTACATACAGTTCAAAATAGGAAGATCATTTTTTTAATAAGACCACACTACAAAATTTGCTTAGACAGAATATATTCTCTGGATAAAAGCCTCCGATGAGTTTCTAAGCAAAAACTTCTATTCGCACTAAGCTTCAGCCAGCAGGAATCCAGCTGGCTTTCTTTTTCTTCTCGCGAAGTCTCAAGTTCAGATGGAGGGCCCTGGAAGGTTGTGCAAGAAAATACTCCGTCCTTCATCTATACCTACTTAATAAAACTATTTTCTACACTCCTAGCTGTCAGGGATGACTTTATTAAGGATCTTTCCAGAATATATGCCCAGATGGCCAGCTTGTAACTTAACAAGAATTAAATTTTCAACAATGCGATATGATTTCTAAGAAACAATGTGGCAGGGGAATTGAAGTGACTAATTTAGGACAAAAATATTACATATCAAGATAGAAAAGGTCTTTCAAATGATAACAGGTCCTTAATTTTAGTCATTGTGGAAAAAAGTTTTGTTTATCATCAGCAGTTTAATCTTCAAATACAAATAATAAAATATTAATTTCAAGATAATTCAGACCTGAATAAAGCTAACTCTAGCCAAATTATCTGAACACTAAACAAATTGATATCTTAGAATTTATTTATGAAAAAAATTTAAAGATTTTATAAATAGACACTCTTACCATTTGCCAAAATGACGTGGTCAACATTAGCCAAATGAACACAAAAAATATTGATTTCAATAACCCAAAGTTAAATTTTTTGCTAATAATGATGTTTCAACAGTGTGGATTTCAAATACAACTTCATTCTAATAAATATAACACAAATATTGTACTTATGTGAACATATTAAAGGATGCCCAGTTGTTGCCATTTCTAACATGTTTGCTTTTTAGATTCTTTTTACCTGACTCCTAAAATTTCCCGTTTTCCATGTCTGTTCAGAATATCTACTGTCATATGAATATTCCAATATATAATTATTAGCTCACCTCTCTTTTTTTTTTCCAAATCTTTTCTACTCTCACAATTTCAAATTTCTCAAAAAATCATTTTCCCCCAGTGCACACGATGTTTGTTAGTGTCCCTGTTTTCCATTTTAGAACAGTAAGACAGAAGGAGGTTAAGAGATGGCCCATGGTAAATGACACAAGCAAATGGCTACTAGTGAGTATTGACAAAATTAATACTGAAACTTAAAATATGACACTGTGTGCATGCGCATCACTAACTGAATGCATTAATAACAATAATCAGGCCTGTTTTTATGATATCACATATAATGTACCATGCTTCTTAATGTGTTTTTCCCCTCTTTTCCTTTTTAGTTTTATGAGTCAGTTATTGGACTTTGAGGGTTTTTGTAAAGGGGCTGATAATAAAAATTGATTACACAGTACTTTGAGAGCCTTTCATGACAGCCACTCTGGACGGCAAAATAGTTTTTTAGTCCATCTTTTTTCATAACATTTCCCAGCAGATTACATATTCCAGAAAGTATACATGCAGTATAGGGTCGATTCCTGAATTGCTCTAAAAAAAATACTGTTTAAAAGTATCGTCTCTTATTTTGAATAAATAGCCAGTAAAAGCCTTGAAGCATTATTATAATGAAACCTATCAAGAATAATGTGGCTATTGGTAATCATTCTAATTAACCTAAACCACTCAAAGTTTCCAAGTAATTATTGATATGGGGCGGGGGGGAATGTAATTTTTAATTAAAAACAGACTAAGTATTCTAAGTAGTTATATATAAAATCAAACTTCTACTGACTTCTGGGAGCTTGCCATGCGTAATTATTTAGAGCAAAGCATATTATTTTATGAAATAGTCACACACCTTCTATGATAGGTGTGTATAATTTATCGACCATCATAATATGCATGCCTACACAGCTAATTTGTTCCTCCACATGCTGGTCAATCTTAATTAACAGCTTTTTTTAGACTAATATAATTTTTTTGTAGGCATTTGGATACTAAGAGAAATAAAAATAATTAAATTTTTTGGTCAAGTCACAAAAAAAAAATGTATCTAAGACAATTTTCCTGAGAATCAAACATTTAATAGATACAATGCTGGCTTAGGTTTTAGACAATTAAGATCCAACTCTAGTTCTTATATTTATTTACTTGAAAACCATAATCAAATTCTACAATCATTTGTATCTTACTTCATCTATTGAGATATTGTGGTTATAAATTGCAGCTTCTTTCAAGACACAGTTAAACAGTAAAATTAAATGAGAGAAGTGAGGTACTCAAACCAGCAATCATGTTTCCTGCTTTCCCAGTTTAGTCTTGGACTCTTCAATCCATGAGGTCTGCACCCAAGGACCTCAGCTAACAGCCCCTTCCAATAGCTGTTAGCAATCATGATCCAGAAGCAGTTGCCCTGATCTATATACTGCATTCCACCCAGTTTAAGACCATTCTACTTCTAATATTGTTTGTCACTCTTCGTTTACAGTCTAAGACTGCCCTTTTGCCCCATGTGCTACCTTTCTATCCCACCTATGATGTTGGCTGTTGCTGTTGACCAGGAGTTGGATTTTTCATCTGTCTCTATTGCTGTAAGGAGTTTGACAGCACAATGGTTAAGAGGTCCGCTGCTAACTGAAAGGTCCTTGGTTCGAACCCACCAGCTGCCCTGTGAGGAAAAGATGTGGCAGTCTGCTTCCATAAAGATTAGAGCCTTGGGCCTCCACCAGACTGAGTCCAGTACAACCAGATGGTGCCTGGCTACCACCACTGACTGCTCTGACAGGGATCACAATAGAGCATCCCGGACAGAGCTAAAGAAAAACGCAGAACAAAATTATAACTCAAAAAGGAAGACCAGACTTGCTTACCTGACAGAGACTGAAGAAACCTCAGAGTATGGCCCCCAGATACCCTTTCAGGTCAGTAATGAAGTCATTCCTGAGGTTCACCCTTCATCCAAAGATTAGACATCCCATAAAACAAAACAAGACTAAAGGGGCACACCAGCCCAGAGGCAAGGACTAGAAGGCAGGAGGGGACTGGAAAACTGGTAATAAGGAACTCAAGTTCAAGAAGGGAGAGTATTGACATGTCGCGGGGTTGTTAACCAATGTCATAAAACTATATATGTATTAACTGTTTAATGAGAAACTAGTTTGTTCTGTAAACCTTCATCTAAAGTATAATAAAAGAGAGAAAGATTAGAGCCTGGGAAACCCTATGGGGCAGTTCTACTCTGTCCTATAGGGTCACTGGGAGTCTGAATCCACTCCACCACCATGGATTTCCATTGTTTTGTATTTCCTGGATTAATGCATATTGCCTAGCCTCCTGTGGGTAGTGCTTCTGCCTGAGTCTATACATCCTGAAAGTGAGATCCAATCGCTGCTTCTTTGTCTGCCAGTGGTGTCTTGCAGGATCAGCTCTACTCACAGGTAAAGGCCAAAATATCCTGTGGTTTGAAGGGCATCAGACCTGCCAGCCAAAAACCCCCCTGGCAGCCTATTTGAAATTCCAGCCAAGGATCATTAATGTCACTCCTTAAAACAACTTTGTTATTTTGGATCTGAAACCTTCTAACCCTCACCTCCACCTTTTGAAATAATTGTTTTCTTACATGATTATCAAGAATTTAAAGTTTCTTAAGATTTCAACAATTGTGCTATAACAGGATAAGCAATTGTACTATAGCTGATAAATGGTTTGTTTTTGTGTTTCTTTTAATCTGTTTACATCCCCTTTGTTCTGCTTTATTGTTTGTTGTTGAGTGCTGACTCGTATCAGCCCTATGTACAACAGAATGAAACACTGCCCAGTCCTGTGCCATCCTCACAATCCTTGTTATGCTTGAGCTCATCATTGCAGTCACTGTGTCAATCCGTCTTTTTGAGGGTCTTCCTCTCTTTTGCTGGCCCTCCATTTCACCAAGCATGATGCCCTTCTCCAGGGACTGATCCCTCCTGATAATATGTACAAAGTACATGAGAAGAAGTCTTACCATCTTCTCTTCTCAGTAGCATTCTGGCTGTTCTTCTTCCCAAGACAGATTTTTTTTCTTTCTTCTGGCAGTCCATGATATATTCAATACTCTTTGCCAACACCATAATTCAAAGGCATCAACTGCCGACCTTTTGATAGCAGCTATAGCTCTTAAACATGTAAGTTCGGTATAGCTGTTGCAATGAATTATTGAACACAGCAATGAAGTAGAGTGCTGTGGGAGGGACGGTTGATGTCAGAATTGGTAAAGATGGCGGAGGAAGAAGGCATGAGGTTGTCAAGGATTTCATTTTACTTGTATCCACAATCAACACCCATGGAAGCAGCAGTCAAGAAATCAAGACGGCACCTAACAACAACAACAATAAAAGCAATCCTTGGTTGCAACGGGGTACCTCACACAGGCTCCCTGTTTTGAATCACCTCATCCCTCCCCAACCCATATTAATATGGAAAGGTCTCCATTTGTTCCAGGAAGAGTATGATGTTGTAAGTAACTTAACTAACCAACCAACAAACTAACAAAATGTATCTATAATAATCCACTTATTAACTGTGTTCTTTCTTCTGTAGAGCAAAAGGCTTAGTCTGTTTAAAATCCACACCTGCTGTAAAAATGGTGTGGGAATGCTGTCTAACCTCCTCTGACTTCACAAGGCAGAAGGAGAATCAAGATCAACAGCCCAAGGCTGACCTCTACGAGGCAGAGGTCAGACATGATTTTGATTTCTTGACTGCTGCTTCCATGGGTGTTGATTGTGGATGCAAGTAAAATGAGATCCTTAACAACCTCAATCTCTTCTCCATTTATCACGATGTTGTTTATTGGCCCACTTGTGAGAATTTTTGTTTTCCTTATGTTGAAGTATAATCCATAGTGAAAGCTGTAGTCTTTAACCTTCATGTTGTTGTTAGTTGCAATCATAGCGGTTCTGCATGCAGAGCAGAACTACTCTGTGGGGTTTTCAAGGCTGTGACCTTTTGGCAGCAGATAGATAGGCCTGTCTTTTGAGGTGCTGCCGGGTAGGTTTAAACTGCCGACCTGTCAGCTAATAGTTGTGTGCTTAACTATTTGTGCCACCCAACCACCTGGCCAGGGGTTAAGAGCAGATAAATATATGAGGTCATTGGTGGTTCAGTGGTAGAATTCTCACCATCCATGCAGAAGACCCAGGTTTTATTCCACACCAATACTCCTCATGCACAGCCACCACCCATCTGTCCATGGAGGCTTGCCTCTTGCTATGATGCTGAACAGGTTTCAGCAGAGCTTCCAGACTAAAATAGACTAGGAAGAAAGGCCTGTCAATCTACTTCTGAAATGTCAGCCATTGAAAATCCTTTGGAGCTGTTATACTCTGGCACACATGGATCGGAACAAACTCAATGGTAACTGTTTTTTTTTTTTAAGCTGGGCTACAACCACATCACTCCCCATACCATTTTATTTATTTATCTATTTTTCTTGAAAGGGGGAAGGAAAAAAAAGAGAGGATAAAATATAACCCAACAGTCAAGTCAAATACCTTGTCATTTCCTTTCTATTCAGGCTGGAAAGAATTCCTGATATTTTAGAATGGTGACAGTATATCATAAGTTGTTTGATGTCATGTTTCTACTATTGATCTTGCTGCAGGGCTGTATATACACATACACACATAGTTTTAATTTAAAGTGACTTCCAATTTAATTTAAGGCATTTACAAGATATTGTTTACATCCCTTGGAAAAATAGGGGACAACTCAGTGAGTGAGAAAGTGTTGTATTAAAAAGTGTGCAAATATGAATGAAAAATCTCATTTTTTTGGAAGAAAGATACTCGAACAGTCAGATGTGTTATTAATCTCTGTTTTCTGGATCATAGAAAAACAGACAATTTTAGAGCTTAAAATCATCTGTTCATTTTACAAATGAGAAAGTTGAGGCCCAAAAAGGTTTGATAGACAGTACCTTGAACATAGTATGTACTTAAACATATTTGTTGGATGAATGAAATATTTTCTAAGGCCAGAGATAGCAGCAGAGCCAGTAATAGGGACCAGGAGGACTCCTGCCTGATTCCTGGTCTATTGCTTTGCCACTGCTCATTTGCACATTTTCCCTGCCTGCATTAAGAATAATCTTAGTCATGAAGGTCAAAAACTTATATGTGAAGGAATCAGAAAAACAAGCAAAAAAACTAAAAAAAGGAATATACTTTCCATCACAGAAATGTGTCTCTGTTTACTTCTAGCCAAGGAAATCAATCATAGTGCCAATTCTCTTAAGGGACATAAAAAATGCCCTTGCCTGATGGCCCATGGTCACAGGACCCTGGCAAACTGGGAGCCACTCTTCCTTCTGTCCAAATGTGAGCAAAGGAAACGTCTTAGCTTCCTGAGCCCACGTGCACACAAAAAAAGATATTGAAGTATATCCAAGCGTACCTAAACCCTTCTCCCCTGAAGAATTACTAACTGAAAATCTGGTCTACTACAATTTTCTAGATACCGCCACAAAAGGCCTGTGCTGATTTTATTTTACAGTCAAACCATTAAATTATATACTTGAATCTGTGAATTGTATGGTATGTGGATTATACATACCACATTTTATCTATATACAGTAGTTAATTTAGACAGAGAACTGGAGTCAATGAGTCTTTTAGTAACGGTTCATTGTCTTTTAAAATAATACAACTACAGATCTGCAAAAAGCATGGAGTCATTCCCTCCCAAACCAACGTTCCAAATGTAATTCCATCTGCTTGATACTTTGACATTTTCGGTCTTGAAAAGCACAGAGTGAAAGATAGCAAAGAGCAGGGAAATTTTAGTTCCAAAATGCAACAGCTCACTTAGAACAGAGCTTTCGGAGAGCAGAACGACAAAACCACCGTGACTAATACGTTTTTCAGATGTATTAAGTAGAAAGGCTCAGAAGCAAAAGAAAGAAAGAAGGCAAACAGAATTGGCTCTTGTGCCAGCTCTTCATAATTCTGGTGGGATATCCTAAGATCATTTTCATAGCTGGGTAAGAACGATGGGTTGTAAATGTATAACTCATTGGCAAGACAATACTTGCTGAAAATAGTATTTTCTACTGAAATATCAACAACAAAAAATGGGTATAAGGGTTACACCAACTGTTTCTCAGGATAGTATGCACCTGTTTAGAGAAGAAAAAAAGTCCAAAGATGTTGTTCTCCTATTTCATACCCCTTGACCTTGTCAACCATTAACTTCACAATGCTAATAAGTGACAAACCAAAGTTTAAATGAATCTGCCTTTTGAAAGTATAGTGGACATCTTTTCATCTAGACAAAACAGTCTAAAATATTTTCCTTCATTTTTTTTTTTTTTAATTTTGCACAGGTTTTGTTGAAACCTGTTGCCCTTATGTAGATTCTGACTCATAGTGGCCCCGTAGAACAGAGTAGAACTGCCCCATAGGGTATTTGTTGAAAGGGTTGGATAATTAAAAAATTGCTTTTGTTAGTTGCCATGCAATCTACTCTGCCTCAAGGGCGACCACATGTGTGTCAGAGCAGAACCGTGCTCTACAGTATGTTCAAGGCTGTGACCTTTCAAAAGCAGATTGCCAGGCCTGTTTTCCAAGGGATCTCTAGTTGGGTTCAAACCACCGAACTTTACAGATGGTAGTAAAGTGGTTAACCTTTTGCACTACCCAGGGACTCCATATAATTAAAAATAATTTAATATAATTGTTGCTTCAGAAGTAACACTTTTTTTCTAACAGTTTTATTGACATATAATTCACATATCATACAATTCACACATTTAAAGTATATAATGATTTTTATATAGTCACAACTTTGTGTGACCATCTCTGTAGTCAGTTTTAGAACATTTTTATTACCTCAAAAATAAACTCTATGCCCTTTAGCTCTCACCCCAACAGCCACAAGCTCCCCATCCCTGGTCAACCAATAATCTACTTTCTGTCTCTTTAGATTCACCTATTCTGGCTATTTCATATAAATAGAACCATATAATATGTAGTCTTTTGTGACTGGTGTCTTTCACATAGCATAACATTTTCAAGGTTTGTTCATGTTATAACATGTATCTGTACCTCCTTCCTTTTGATGGTCAAATATTCCATTGTATGTATATACCATATTTTGTTTATTCATTTATCAGTTTATGGACAGTTGGGTTGTTTATACCTTTTAGCTATTATGAATAATATTACTCTAAGAATTGACATTTATGTTTTTGTGTGGGTGAATGTTTTCATTTTTCTTGGGTCTATTGCACTCAAATACTAACCTAAATGTTGTCAGTTCAAACCCACCCACTAGCATCACAGAAGAAAGGTCTGGCAATCTGCTTCCATAAAGATTACAGACAAGAAATCCCATGGAACAGTTCTACTCTGTAACAAATGGGGTCTCCATGAGTCGGAATCGACTCTATGGCAAAAGGCTTTTTGTGTTTGTTTTTTGGAGGGGAGGTTATACCTAGGAGTAGAATTTCTGAGTCAAGTGGTAACTTTAACTTTTTGAGAAACTGCCAGACCATTAACATCCAAAGTGGCGACACCATTAACATCCAAAGTGATCCCACCAGCAGTGTGCGACAGTTCTGATTTCTCCACATCCTACCAAAATTTGTTCTTTTCCTGGGTTTTGTTTGCTTGCTTATTTGTTTTTCCATTATTACAACCCTCGTGGGTTGAAGTGGTATCTCATTGTGGTTTTGATTTGCATTTCCCTGATGACTAATGATGGTGAACATCTTTTTATGTGTTTTTTGGCCATTTGTGTGTCTTCTTTGTAGAAATATCCTTTCATACCCTTTGCTCATTTTTAAATTGAGTTTGTCTTTTTATTATTGAGTTGTAAGAGTTCTTCCAATACATTATATACATTTCCCTTATCAGAGGGATGATTTGCAAATATTTTCCTCCCTTCTGTGGGTTTTCTTTTCACCAAAGTGTCTTTTGAAGCACAGACATTGTTTTTTGTTTTTTTCTTAATTTCGATAAAGTCTTTTTCTTTTTTTGGTTATTGTTTGGGCATTTAGTGTCATATCCAAGAATCCTTTGCCAAGTATGTATCCCCATATTTTATTGTAAGAATCTGATAGCTTTAGCTCTTATATTTAGGTCTTTAATCTATTATGAGTTGATTTTTATATACGGTGTAAGTTAAGGGTTCAACTTCATCTCTTTGAACATAAAAGTCCAGTTTTCCTAGAACCATTGCTGAAAAGACTATGCTTTCAGCATTGAATGGTTTTGGCACGCCTGTCAAAAATTAATTGACCACAAATATGAGTTTATTCTGACCTTTCAATTCCACTCCATTGGTCTATGGATCTACCCTTGTGTCAGCGCTACACTATTGTTTATTGTTGATTTGTAGTTACCAGTGAGGAAGTGTGAGTCCTACAACTTTGTTCTTGTTTTTCAAAACTGCTTTGGCTGTCCTAGGGTCCTTGAGTTTCATAAGAATTTTTAAATCAACTTGTCAATTTCTACAAAGAAGCCAGCTGGGATTCTGATATGATTGTGTAGAATCTATAGATCAATTTGGAGAATATTGTCATTTTGCAGTATTAAGTCCTTCAAACCATGAACAGGGGTTGTCTTTCCGTTTGTTTATTTCAAAAATGTTTTGTACTTTTCAGAGTATAAGTCTTACATTTTTTTTTGCTAAATTTATTCCTATTTTATTCTTTTTTGATGCTTTTGTAAATGGAATAATTTTCTTAATTTCATTTTTTATATTGCTCATTGCAATTGATTTTTGTATATTGATCTTGTATTCTGCTACCTCACCGAAGTCAGTTATTAATTCTTACAGTTTTTTTAGTGGATTTTTTAGGATTTACTTTATATAAGATCATGTCATCTGAGACAGAGATTGTATTACTTCTTAGTAATGCCTTTTTTAAGTGATAATCTATAATCATTTAGCCTTTAATGAGACAGACAAATATATTATGTCCAGATTTAAGAACTTAGGCTGTTATATGGATTTTTCCTTGTGATCCAAATCTACCTTTCATTAATAATATGAGTAGCCCTGATAAAACATTTCTTCTCTTTCTCTCTCATTTCTTTTCTGTTCTTTAATTTAAATTGCTTGGATAATTGTATCCTCTTACTACCTCATTTTCTAGTAGTAAAACTGATTTTTTTTGCTAAAATTAAAATGTTATTACCATTTATTATAAAAAAGATCATATTTTCTACACAACTGCTAAGTCAGTAGTCTTTGATTCAATAAGTAACTTTTCTTATGAAATGATTTTACATGGCAAGAATCAAAATACAGGGAGCATTGTCACATCACAGTGGCATTAAGTTTGTAGTAAAATAATACAATAGAACATCAGTCCACAAAAGGCCAATTAAATTCTTCATATATGTTCCTCCCACACTATAAAATGTAAATATTTAGCATATATGCCTACTTTTCCCATCTACACAGAAAACTGTTTCTGCAATCACTTTGAAACAGACTGAATTAAAATAAAACAAAACAAAACTACTGGCTTCTGGCACAAGACTGATAGCAAAGCAATAAAAATTAGCCAAGAATTATATAACTGATTCTGGCAACACTATGAAGCTTTCAACATGTCTGTCTGTCTCTGTTCAAAATCCATCTATCATTCACATATGGTTGTCTTCATTAGAATTATGTTTCTGAGGCACTCAGTGAGTAGTTCAGCTTATAGTTTAGTATTTTACTACACAGGGGACTGAGTTCAGGGGTAACCTCAGGACCCCCGGCTGCGGCCTCCAGAACCTGAGGAATGTTACAAAAAGTGTGGTCATTAATTCCTCCTAGAAACTATTGTCTCTTGAGGGAATGTTGTCTGGAAGCTAGAAGACACAAAGAGAGAGAGAGAGACGTTGTGTTTAGGATGAGGTTAAAATAGATTCACCATGATGCAACTTCAGCTCTGGTCGTACGTATTTTATACTATGTGCTTCTATAAAGAAAATGTGTGTGTGTGCATGCGTGTGTGTGTGCGTGCCTATGTGTGCGTGCATGTGTGTGTGTGCACACCCACGCACACACAGGGAAAGTTTAAGCAACTAGTTTTCTAGCCTGGCTGGTTTTATTTCATGTTTTTAACAATTACCCACTCACATTTTTCAGACCAAGCTTTTACTCTTATAAAAACAGTTATCGAATGTATATTAAAATTTGGCAGGGTTGATAGCCTAAGTTATCACTAATTCGTAATAAAGCAAACCACAAGAATGCTTTTTTTACAAGTGACTTATCCGAACTTGCCCCTACAAAGCGTATGAAAATGCTGCTGGTTTTAATTTCATTGAAACACTGGAGCATTCATATTAGCAAAGAGGTAGGAAAGCAATCTAACGTTGATTCCAGAGCCTTAGCAATTAACCAGACTGATCTGGATTTGAATCCTGGATCTCTCCTTTTGTGGCTATGTGACATTGGGCAAGTCACACTTTTAAGCCTGTTTTCTCATTTGTAAACTGGGGGTAATAGAAGTACCTACCTTATGAGGTGTTCTAGAAGATTAAATAAGAAAAACGCACATAAAAAATTTTAGCACTGTGCTTGGCATATAGTAAGTTCTCAAATAGACTTTGAATTCTATTCCTGTTCTTATCCTATTTACCTGAAAATGTTAACTAGTGATTTAGATGTATTATATTCATATTTAGGACCCCTGGTGGCACAGTGGTTAAGAGCTATAGCTGCTAACCAAAAGGTCAGCAGTTCGAATCTACCAGCCACTCCTCGGAAACTCTATGGGGCAGTTCCTGCTCTGTTCTGTAGGGTCACTATGAGTCAGAACCAACTCGACAGCAACAGGTATATTCATATTTAACTTAGAAAGACAGTAAGAATACAGTATAAATTCCTCATTTATAAAATATGCATTTATAGGAGTGAGCTTCTTCGATCGGGTGGACACTTGAGACTATGTTGGCATCTCCTTCCTGGAGGGGAGATGAGAGGGTTGAGGGGGTTAGAAGCTGGCAAAATGGACACCGCGAGAGAGTGGAGGGAGAGAGCAGGCTGTCTCACTAGGGGAAGAGCAACTGGGAGTATGTAGCAAGGTGTATATAAGCTTTTGTGTGAGAGACTGATGATTTGTAAACTTTCACTTAAAGCACAGTAAAAATTTTTTAAAAAATGCATTTATAGTGCCTACTATTAGCATTGATGAAATACTTTAAATTTAGAGGATTTTTTTTTTCAAACCTTCATACCTTATCATTCAATTTATCATCTCCTTTACTTCGAAGAAAGTAGTACTCCCTGGTTGAAGGACTACTAAATAATAACACAACTTGCATTGAACCATATGCCCACATTTATTTATCAGCTACTATTGTTTTTTTTTATTACATCTAGGGTGTCTCTTTTTCAGAGGCACTAGGCACACACTAGAAACCCTGGTGGCGTAGTGGTTAAGTGCTACGACTGCTAACCGAGGGGTAGGCAGTTCGAATCCACCAGGCGCTCCTTAAAAACTCTGTGGGGCAGTTCTACTCTGTCCTATAGGGTCGCTATGAGTCAGAATCGACTCGATGGCACTGGGTTTGGTTTTTTGGGGTTTAGGCACACACTGGGTGGTGCAAATGGTTAACACACTCAGCTGCTGACTGAAAGGCTGGCAGTTCAACTTCTTTCAGAGGTGCCTTGAAAGAAAGGCCTGGAGATCTGCTTCCAAAAATCAGCCATTGAAGACCCCCGGAGCACAATTCTACTCTGACACACACATGGAGTAGCAATGAGTCAGAATGAACTCATCAGTAACTGGTTTGTTTTGTTTTGTTTTGGGGGGCACACACTAGATGAGATATGACAAGCCCACTTCATATGTATACCTTAGAGAGCTTGCATACCTAGGATACAGCAGCAGCTCAAAAAAGGTTCTGTGAACAAGAATTACATCTCGCCTACCTAAAAAGAGATAGAGGAAGAGGCTAAGGCAGATTTAAAAAAACTGAATATTACAAGGAAATGTCCTACTGGATATGCTATAAACCAATATAAAAATATTCCACACTGTTTTAATAATATTCCTGATAATTATATGTTGGTACAGTAGTACTTGTATATAATTTATAAATGAATAAATAAATTTTAGTTTGGGTTCAAATAATATTTTTTTATTAACAAGCCTGATTAAAAACAGTATGGAGGCTCAGGGAGGTGGGGAGATGAAATATTTATTATCCACCTAACCATCTAACCACCTATTCACCCATTCATCTTCTTCTTTTAGCTTAAAAGTTCTCTCTCCTAAATTTTTTGTTGTTTACATCCAGAGATGATGGAAGAAAGGAGGACAGGAGCCGTGTCTGAATATCAGTAGACATAAAATAGACTACAACAGATCTCTTAGGTATTCAATTTCTCAAGTCTCATAGGTACCACAGAAATTATGCCATTAAAATAATCATCCACTCTGCTTGTAAAACTCTTAAATATGTGTTCAAAATACTTCTCATCTTGTAGTTGGAAACTTGTCTTTATATCTAGTTTGTACCTCCCTTGATGAATTAAAGTATCCACCTTATTATGTTCTCAGTACTATTTGTAGGAGGTTTTGTTTGCTAGGTTTTGGTTTCTTTTTCGGTTTGTTTGTTTAAAAAAAAAAAAAAGACTGTAACAGCCTTTGTTTCTAGATGGGCTCAGTCCCCTAGTTTACCCATATAGGGTCTTTCTTTGTCACTGATTTTCTTTTACATATTACTCCTAGATAGGTGGCCTTCATTTATATACATAAAATATCAATATATCATATATGTAATATCTTTTATGTACTATGTATATTACAGAAAACCCTGCTGGCCTAGTGGTTAAGAGCTACAGCTGCTAACCAAAAGTTCAGCCATTCAAATCTACCAGGTGCTCCTTGGAAACCCTACAGAGCAGTTCTACTCTGTCCTATAGGGTTGCTATGAGTCAGAATTGACTCTACGGCAACAGGTTTCTTTTGTTTTTACGTATATTACACGCGTATTATAAAACATACATGAAATAGAAATTGCAAAGGACAAAATGAAAATGAGATTCATAATGTCTTAAATAATTTTTGTTATTTATGAATAATTCAAATAATTTTATTCTTACTAATATTATTAATTTTTTTTTTAGAGCAACAGGATTGAATAATTTTTGTCATTAACAACAACAACAAACGCCTTTGGTTTAACTCTCTGTGGTACAGTAATTTTAAACTATGGGTTTAAATTCAGCATATTTCAATATGTGGTTTAAAATAATTGTTAGAACTGAAAAAAATATTTTTCACAAAGTTACGTAGATGCATATGGGAAAGGTGCATTGTAGGCTGTTTATTGAATTGCAATAACCTTTCCTAATCCCATCTGTCAATTATATAAAGGACTTTGAAATCCAGCAAACAAATCTCTGTCTTTCCTGATAACATCAGGTATTCTTTCACGGTAAGTGGAAGGTACTATACACCTTGTTTTAGTAGCAGCCTCATTTCCTCTGGTCCAGACTTCCTAGTTTTTCACCCTCTAATCCTGGACCACGTGACCACTTCCAAGACGACTTTTTGGTTAAAAAGAAGCAAATGTTTTTGCTTCTGAGATTGTAAATACATATATTTATATTTGTCAAAAGCATGTGAATGAAAATTGTCATTTATTGATTGGCCTGTGCTTCAACAACAAAGAAATTTATATGAATCTCTCAGATGAGCTCTTCTGATTTAATACTTAGAGATATATGAGTAAGAAGGAAAGAGAGAGAGAGACGGGAAAAGAAAAAGTCATTTATACTACAGCAGAAGGAATATGTATGACATTAAATCATAAGAGGGATAGCGTATGGGATAATAAAGACAGAGGCCATATCTGCCTCCTCCCTAAGTACTCCATTTAGAATCTGATCCTTGCATGGTTTCCAAACCCAGCAGTAGAAACCAACCATGATGAATGGGGCGTAATAATTGTGTGATACGCTTCATATGATACCTTTCAGAATCGCATACTATCAGGAGCACCATTTATGAGAAGGAAGGAATGTACTGCAGTGAAAGCTTTCTCAGTTGAGCTTTAAATTGGCTTCATAATGAAGAAGAATCATGAAATCAAATGTAAACATAACTAACAGTAGTCTGAAGAAAATGTAGCCTGAGAAACTTTTTACTTTCTGCAGAGAATTCCATTTCTTTCATGACAGCTTGATCGTACAGGTAACTCAACGGGCTGCACCTGGTGGCTTTTGTGATTTTACAGTTGGAAGAGATAAAAAGGACTCTCTTAGCTCACATTGTAAACATCATTTTGACAATCTCTGCATTTTTCTTACAGTCTTAATCCTTTTTACTGAAAAGTGAAAGATTAGCTTTAATGAATGAAAAAAACCAAAGGATAAGACTGAAGGATCCAGACCTGTGATGCGTTGAACTAAGTGGTCCCATGATATACAAATGAACAAGTGGCCACCTTTCATGAAGCAAAAGAAACTATTATAGCAATAAGTAAAGCTTTTATTTTAGAGATGAGAGGAAGCATATGGAGCAGTACAGATAAGGAAACAGATACAGAGAGTTTAAGTTATTTGACCTACCATATTTTTAGGCAAATAGCGTGTGTCTTCTACGCCTGTTTGCCAACAGTGCCCCCGCTCTGCTAGGTATTTTCGTAAGCATGCTGTGCTAATTTTTTACAGCAATATGTTTAAAAAAAATTGGTATATTGGTGCTTATGAGAATACCTCATGGGGGGAGCACAGTTGGCAAACAAACATAGAAGGCACGTGTTATTTATGTAAAAGTATAGCAATTGTACGGCTTGTTAGTGGCAGGGAAGATAAAATGCAGATCTTCTCACTCAAAGGCCAAATTTCTTTCTGTGAGCTTTATTATTTTCTCTTAACGCAAAGGGTTGTTGCATCAATGCCATCACTAGGATTGGTATCACCCAGCGCGGTAACTCAGGTGTCACTCCCCCCACCCCTGCCCTGTGGACTTTCTTCCATACCAGACCATACAGAAACCTGAGTAATTTTTTTGTACTAATGTTAATTGTAAATCATAATTCTCGTATATCACTCCTTTTCCTTTAATTACTACTTAATTCTCAAAAAAGTTATTGATATAGGTTCACAAACACTACTCGCCACAATATTGTAGCTAAAACACCAGCAATTTTATAAAACCAGTGACTATAAAACACCAGCAGCAATGAAAACAACAGAGCATGCTTGTAGCCTGTGCAGACGCATCATTGTAATAGGGTGTTAATGACAGCTCTGACCAGAGGGGATTAAAAAAAAAAAAAACCCAGTGCTGTCTAGTCGATTCTGACTCATAGCGACCCTATAGGACAGAGTAGAACTGCCCCATAGAGTTTCCAAGGAGCTCCTGGTGGATTCGAGCTGCTGACCTTTTGGTTAGCAGCTGTAGCACTTAACCACTAGGCCACCAGGGTTTCCATAGGGCATTACAAAAACCAAAACCAAACCCAGTGCATCGAGTCGATTCCGACTCATAGCGACCCTATAGGACAGAGTAGATCTGCCCCGTAGAGTTTCCAAGGAGCACCTGGCAGATTCGAACTGCCGACCCTTTGGTTAGCAGCCATAGCACTTAACCACCACGCCACCAGGGTTTCCAGAGGGCATTTGAAGTTTCAAAAAGTAAATTAGCATAGAGTTTTAGCTTCGTAGGTATATTGATACATGTAAGCTGGGCTTACAAAAAATGTTTCTGTTGTTATAACTAACAATAGGTACATTTTTATAAAAAATAATAAATTTCTGCTGAAACATTGCACGAAAATTTTATAGAAAGTCGTTTTGGTGTCATCCCCTCTGACAGTGTCACCTGGTCTGGTCCACACCCCCCACATTCCCCTAGTGATGCCACTAGGTTGCAAAGGGGTAGTGGGCTTGGTTTAAGTGTGTACACCTCTACTTATTCATGGACTCAGCAGCCATGTAAAAGGCTGTATGACAGGTCAGGCTAGGCACAAGGACAGATGGTTTTTGCTGTTAGTCGTCGTTGAGTTGATTCTGACTGATGGCGACTCCATGTGTGCAGAGCAGAAGGTCTCTGTAGGGTTTTCAAGGCTGTGACCTTTGGAAAGCAGATTGCCAGATCTGTCTTCCAAGGTGCTTCTGGGTAGGTTCGAACCACCAACCTTTCAGCTAGTAGTTGAGTGCTTAAGTGTTCGCACCACCCAGAAAATCCTTTTGCAGCCTGAAGAAAGTCCTATTTGTGACAGGATCTCTGATAACTCAGCTAAATGGTAGCTTTTATTAATCAGTACTTAAAAAAATTTTTTTTAATAGATTGTGTTTTAAGGGAACATCACGAACTTTCTTTAAGGGCACTTCAGGTTTAGCAATGCTCCAAGCCTCAAGCCTCCACAACAGTGATTCTCAGCCCAGGCCACACATTAGAATCATCTGAGGAAACTCTTAAAAATATGAAAGCCTGGTGCCCTATTTCAGAACAGTTAGATAAGAATCAACTAGGAGGCGACCTGGAATTTTTTTTTTTTTTTTTTAAGTATCCCAAAGTGATTCTAACCTGCAGCCAGAACTGAGAATCTCCCATCTACAGAGGAAGCCTACCTGAAGCTTTCTTTCTGCCCTGCTGCTACTTTTTTTTTTTTTTTTTATAATAACTTTTATTAAGCTTCAAGTGAACGTTTACAAATCCAATCAGTCTGTCACATATAAGTTTACATACATCTCACTCCCTACTCCCACTTACTCTCCCCGTCTTGAGTCAGCCCTTTCAGTCTCTCCTTTCTTGACAATTTTGCCGACTTCCCTCTCTCTCTATCCTCCCATCCCCCCTCCAGACAAGAGTTGCCAACACAATCTCAAGTGTACACCTGATATAATTAGCTCACTCTTCATCAGCGTCTCTCTCCCACCCGCTGACCAGTCCCTTTCATGTCTGATGAGTTGTCTTCAGGGATGGTTCCTGTCCTGTGTCAACAGAAGGTCTGGAGAGCATGACCGCCGGGATTCCTCCAGTCTCAGTCAGACCATTAAGTTTGGTCTTCTTATGAGAATTTGGGGTCTGCATCCCACTGCTCTCCTGCTCCCTCAGGGGTCCTCTGCTGAGCTCCCTGTCAGGGCAGTCATCGATTGTGGCCGGGCACCAACTAGTTCTTCTGGTCTCAGGATGATGTAGGTCTCTGGTTCATGTGGCCCTTTCTGTCTCTTGGGCTCTTAGTTGTCATGTGGGCTTGGTGTTCTTCATTTTCCTTTGCTCCAGGTGGGTTGAGACCAATTGCTGCATCTTAGATGGCTGCTTGTTAGCATTTAAGACCCCAGATGCCACATTTCAAAGTGGGATGCAGAATGATTTCATAATAGAATTATTTTGCCAATTGACTTAGAAGTCCCCGCAAACCATGTTCCCCAGACCCCCGCGCTTGCTCCGCTGAGCTTTGAAGCATTCATTTTATCCCGGAAACTTCTTTGCTTTTGGTCCAGTCCAATTGAGCTGACCTTCCATGTATTGAGTGTTGTCTTTCCCTTCACCTAAAGCAGTTCTTATCTACTGATTAATCAATAAAAAAACCCTCTCCCACCCTCCCTCCCTCCCCCCCTCGTAACCACAAAAGTATGTGTTCTTCTCAGGTTTACTATTTCTCAAGATCTTATAATAGTGGTCTTATACAGTATTTGTCCTTTTGCCTCTGACTCATTTCGCTCAGCATAATGCCTTCCAGGTTCCTCCATGTTATGAAATGTTTCAGAGATTCGTCACTGTTCTTTATCGATGCGTAGTATTCCATTGTGTGAATATACCACAATTTATTTACCCATTCATCCGTTGATGGACACCTTGGTTGCTTCCAACTTTTTGCTATTGTTAACAGAGCTGCAATAAACATGGGTGTGCATATATCTGTTTGTATGAAGGCTCTTGTATCTCTAGGGTATATTCCCAGGAGTGGGATTTCTGGGTTGTATGGTAGTTCTATTTCTAACTGTTTAAGATAACGCCAGATAGATTTCCAAAGTGGTTGTACCATTTTACATTCCCACCAGCATTGTATGAGAGTTCCAATCCCTGCTGCTACTTTTAATTGTCGTTGTGAAAACCTCTTTACTGGGAGAGGCAAACCAGATTTCATAGCTAAAACATTAGGTCAATGCATTTTCTGCCTTTTTGTTCCTTTCGTTAGAAAAATCTCTCTAAGCCAGAGTTCTCAGACTTTAATATACTTCAGAATCCCCCGGACAGCTTGCTAAAACACAGATTTCTGGCCCCTCCTTGGAGTGTCTGATTCAGCAAATCTAGATAATTTTCATTTCTAACAAGATCCCAGGTGATGCTATTGCTTCTGGTCCAGGGATCACACTTTTGAGAACCACTCCCCTGAGCAGGTGATAAAGGCCCACCAGGTTCATTTCTCCATAATGCTCCTGTCCCACAGAAGGCAAGATCCTTCAACAGCTAATTCTCCCAAGTTCCCTACTGCTTCCCTCTGATCAGTGCCTAACCTCTGTTGCTGAGGTTGCCATTGTTAGCTGCCATCCAGTGGGTCCTGACTCAGGGTGGCCTTATGCACAATGGAATGAAAAGATGGCCAGTCCTGCTCCATTCCCATAATCAGTTGCAGATTGGACTATTGTGATTCACAGGGTTTTCACTGGCTGATTTTTAGAAGCAGAACATCAGGCCTTTCTTCCTGTCTGCTATGCTGTTGAACAGGTTTCAGGGGAGCTTCCAGACTAAGACACATGTGTGGTGGCTGCACATGAGGCGCGTTGGCTGGAAACGGAACCAGGGTCTCTTGCATAGAAGGCTAGTTTTCTACTCTTGAATCACCAATACCTCCATTTAACCTTCAGCAATTTTTTTTTTTTGCCTCTCAATAGCTTTATTACACTTTTAGCCTATTTTACTGTCTACAGTCTGACATTTGCTTTTAGTTCTTAAAGAAAATCCTAAAAGAGAAACATATAACTGATAGACTCAAGGTGTCTGGAAACTTGGAGACTCGGGGAGGTGAGCGAAATGTACAGAGAAGGAATGGAGTTGTCACCTCCTCTGAAGGGGTGAAGGAGGAATGTTTTAGATAAAGCCTGCCTAGGTAATGTTCCTTGGTGGTCCATATGGTCAACATGCTTGGCTGCTAACTGAAAGGTTGAAGGTTTGAGTCCATCCAGAGGCATCTCTGAAGAAAAGCCTGGAGGTCTACTTCTAAAAAATCAGCTATTGAAAACCCCTTGGAGCACAGTTCTTCTCTGACATGGGGTCACCATGAATTGGAATGCGCTCCCCTATAAATGGTTAATGACTTTCAGGAACCCTTTTCAGTCCAATGATTCCGCCATTTGGAATGCTACAAAATGTAAGTGACGGAATTAAGAAAGAAATTTTAGCTGGAGTTAAGAAAGAAATTGGGTTTACGGGTTAAAAGACAAAGTGGGGGATGGAAAGAGTGCTGCTTGAGTTGGAAAGATTCAGGTTTAATCCTGATAGTCACTTTCTAGCTGGGTGATCTCAGGCCAATTACTTACACTAACTCAGGTTTTGTCCTTATCTATACAAGGGGATAATCATATACCCACCTCAGAGAATTGTTGGGAGGATTAAAAGATAATGACATGCTTGGCACCCAGTAGGAACTCAATTGTCCAAAAGCAGCTGGCAGACCAGGTTCTCCCTCCGGCATAATGGAAGCAGTCCTACCTTTTTCTTTAGTAGAAGCTTTTTCCACTTGTTTTTGCTTTTCATTATCTGCTTTGTCTTGTTTGAATATAAACGACCAGAGAGAAAGGAGTGTCTCCCTCCCCTGAAAGTAGGAGGGAAACAGTTACTTATCAGATAAGCTCTGTTCTCTCAGCCTTCTCCCCAGCCTTTCTAGTCTTTTCCCTGCAGCTCCTGGTGGGTGGGGGTGCCACAACAGGCAAGTGTATGTACTCCTCCAACCAGCTCTGCTTGTTAGAATTGGTCTTAATTAGGCCATTTACCTAGGATAACTCAACAGATTTGTGTTTTAAGTAGAACTATCCTACACAGAACATAATTTTCCTAATTCCCATTTTATCTCAAAAAGGTGAAATGGACTATTCAAGATTGATGGGGCTCAGGTCTTCTTTTTCTTCAATCTGTTTTAGATCTGCAGATTTTAAAAGTAAACACTTCTACCTGGATGGATTCCGCATGCCAGCTACCTGTCAAGTGTAGCGAGTACTCAGCCAGCTACTGCATTACATTTTGGGTTAAAGCCACTTTAAATGATTTATTGTTTTTAAATTATTTACATGGCATTATTCCTTTCTTGTAAAATGCAAAAGTGCTGTCAGGAACAGTATAGCAGCAAGGTTATAAATGGTACTACAAGTAAATCAAGGTAATTAGCAGCTCCAAGTTGCAAATGCTGACAAGTTCTCCACCAGCCACCACGTCTGTCACTGACAATAACAAAATTTGCATGATTTCTTGACATTGTATTCACCACATATTTTCACTACATGCTCACTGTAATTACTTAGGGCATGATCTCATGCTCATGGCGAGCAGAACTCTCACTGAACCCAACCATGACTATTACAGATGCTTAGAGATGAAGTAGATGGAATTTAGGGAAGAGTTCCCTACATAGCTTTAGGGATCTGTGATGTATCAACTGAATCTTAACAGCTAAGTAGAGGGGAAATTTTTCCAACTACTCCTAAACTAAGATCAGGTGAAATGATGGTAATAAGACTAAAGTATCTCAAAGATAGGATTTGGGTCTTGGATTCTGTGATGATTGGTTCCTGAAATTTGTTTTCTGGTTCTTGGATGTCAACATAAAAACAAAACAGAGATGATTTTAAGCCCTGAAATGAAAGCACATCTAGACATGACTCTGGGAGTAACTACGGAAAGAAAAATTCTGTGTTATTCTTCACCAATCAGAACGGGCAAGTAAAGGAAGTTCAATACACCAAAAGATCAGTGAGCACCTCTAGAAGTATGGGATGACTAATGCAGGTCAAACTTCATATCTGCAACCAACATCCAACCTTTTGTTTTGTCAAGTTATTCCTTAGAGTTTGCTGCGTCTCTCGTGTACACACCATGCCAATTCATATACTCTCCGTATTCACATTCAACCATTTGCTCTATTCTAAACCCTATAGCACCCCCATGGAAACTCTGATGGTATAGTGGTTGAGAGCTAAGGCTGCTAAAAAAAAGGTCAGCAGTTCAAATCCACCAGGCGCTCCTTGGAAACCCTATGGGACAGTTCTACGCTGTCCTATAAGGTTGCTATGAGTCAGAATTGACTCAATGGCAATAAGTTTGGTTTTTTTGCTTATAGCACCCCCATAGCTGTCTCAACACAGAAGGAAAAATTTAGGTTATGAACTATGCAATATATTAGAGTTTCAAGGATGAAATGTTATATAAACTAAAACAGTAATTAATAACCCTGCTTCATGCATTGAACTTGAAATGGGGGTGGGGGAGTTAAATCTCAGCTTTGCCACTGAACCACCTTGTGATCCTGGGAGATGCATATAATTCTCAGTTTCTTAGCCAGTAAAAAGGGAGGAATCACTCATACAGTTGTTGTGAAGATTAAAGAGATAAGTGAAAGCACTCACCTCACTGCCTGGCATACAAAATGTACTGATTGACTATGAATTAAAAGATAGAACCAATTATCCATAAGTGTATGTTTTGTTTCATAGCTCTTCTAGCAAGCCCACAAGAATTGAAAGCTTTACTACGGGCAGTTAGTGTCTGAGTTGACAGAAAATAAGAAGACAGCAAGAAAAGAAGGGTTATTTTCTAGAATTTAAAAACACTGTCAGACCTGAAAAGAAGGGAGGACTTTAGTAATGAATATTTCTCCCCTGACCGTGTAAAGCAGCTGGTAGCATAGCAATAAAAACAAAAAAATTGGAGCAATTAGATTTTAGGCATTAGAAGTCATTGCTTCAAATTACAGTACTCCTAATCCCAGACATATCTACTGGTAAATACTTAAAACAATGAAATTCATGGAAGATTCCTAAATTTTAGACTGTTGTTTGTTAAACTTACAACTGTAGTTACAGGATCTACCTCCTCCAGAACTGTTATAATGCAGGTATCTTTTTTCTTTGTATAAATACCTTGTGTGCGGGGGAGGGGGGTGCACTTTTGTGATAGTAAGGTATATGAACTTGTAGTTACATATATGCAATCTGCAACCTTAGAAAAGTGTCATAAAAGTCCACTGTAAGTAGTTTGTGTTAATTAGCCTAAAAGATTACATCAAGCTCTGCGGTAGGTTTACTCATCTGTAATTATATCCATTTTTAGACCAGTAGTAACTTATGAGATTTCTGGAATGTGTTTAGTAATCCACTAAGGAGATTGACTCAGAATCATAGAATAAAGATATTCAGTGTGTCCAATTGCCATGATTGTTGACTTCTCTCATTCATTACCCACACTTCAGCATGAATAGGGAATGCATCAAAGGCACACAGTTCAATTACCATAATAGCAAGTATGAAGCTATTATGTAGATATGACATATTCTGTATTGAATCGTATGAGTGGTCATAACTTCTGCTAAAAATATGCATGTCATTTTTCTTTAAGTGTCCTTTTCGTTCCCCTGAACTGTATTTTGAAGACAAAACAGACCATCTTTTATAGACTTTAGCAGTCTTCTCATGTTGTGGTTGTTGATGACAATAGTGTTCTCATTTATCCCTCTCAAGATAAGTGAAAAATTAGTCTCATCAGCTCTCTTAGAGACAAGATCATAAGCTTTCCGAGTGAGTACTTCACTATCGAATGTGTGGTTTATCACTGAAATATTTAAGTACTTCTTCTGAGGGTATTACCATGGTTTTCCACTTTAGTGAGATCTTGCCGAAATGACTGAAATTGTTATTTATGTAGCAGTTTGTCAATCAACATGTTAATAACTAATAAGTGAACTTTATGTGCTTTCTTTTAAAGTTTACATTTAGATAATGCCTTAAAAGCAATTTAATCTGACTTCCTCTATCTTAGTATACATATTTATATCTTTGCCTTGGATTTTTTGTCATGTTTGTGTTTATAACTCAAATTTTTCTTTTAATTTGTGAAGAATTGATTCTAAGGAAGAATAAAAAAGTCTTAGAAGAGAAGTGAGCTTCTATACAAGTAGCATAATGGGAGTGCCACTAGGAAATGAAAACAAGTTTTAAATCTAGTAGAAGTATTTAAAGATTCTTGGTTACTTCAGGTTGGAATAATCTCATCTTCCCCCTCTACCCCAGAGTGGACTGGTGTTAAAAGACCTTTGGGAGCTGGCCTATACTAGCAAAAAGGGTGAATAAATATGTTATTTTTTTTATTCATTCAATTAACTGTACTAATTAAATTAACCAGGTTCTAGCGGCACCCTTCTCTCTGCCACCGGTAATCTGTAACTACTAAATGAATAACTTGAGTATGCTATGTTCAAACTTTCCTAAGAAAAGATTTTCTCTTATTCTTGCCTCTCTACAAGGGCATTATAAGGGGATGCTTCAGGGATCTGCAGAGTTTTTGTGGAGGAATAACAGAGGGTTGCCCCATGATAGGATTTATGGTCTGAACCAAATGCTCAGAAACTGGACTGGAGAAGAAACAGCAGAAAACAATTCGCGTTGATGGGAAACTTCCTAAATCATCATGTCGAGCCCTGTTAAGTTTTTCGAAGGCATCAAGAGACTTGCCCAAGCTGTTGCATTTAATTCAGGGCGGAGCCAAAGTCAGGAGACAGGCTCCCATCTGACAGTCTCAGCTCTTCCCATTACAGAGTGATGCATTCACAAGACTCCCAACTTCAGAAAATGTACCATACAGTAAGTGAGACAAGACAAACATACATGAAACAACTAGAGGAAGGATAAGCCTTCTCTACTCATTTTCACATCTGAACACAGTGAATGTTTGATAAATATTATCTAATAAAATTGATGACTTCTTAAAACTGTATATTTCATTAATCTATTTTTATTTCCTGCTAAACTGTACAATTTAAAACACATATTACTGAAAGATGAATATATATTTGTTCTCCAAAAGGACATGAAACGTAAACTGAAGAAACTGCCAATTCAATTTTTACTAAGTCTATTTAACAAAGAAGTACCACTTCAAACTTCGATTAGACTTCATTGTCAATGTTAAACTTTGGACCTAAATTACCTAGGCCATATCCTCATTTATTTTTACCAAGGTGACTCTCATCACAAAAAGACAACTTACTTTGAAAATCATCTTATGGAAGCAAATAGTTAACATTAAAAAATAAGAGTTACTATCAGAAGACATAGGACTGAAGACACCTCACACGGTAAAGAACACATTGTAGCTTATGCCTAGTGCTTCAGTTTTTACTTCATCTGTAAAATAGGAATATTTTTTTTCTAATTCAGTGAGTGTAAAATACAGTCGTTTTTGTCCCTAAAAATCACCACACTGCAAAAGCATGCACTAAAAATCACAGGGCCTATAGGAAAATGGAGTTGGGGCAGAACATTAAAAAAATTCATCAGTGTCACATTAAAAAAAAAAAAAAAAAGATCAGAACCTAATAACAATTATGCAAGTTAACTGAGTTAACTGGATAAGAATATATACTACAATAAATATAGCATTTTATCTTGAAAAAAGTTTATTTACATCCAGTGCATTCTGTGTACAAGAGAAAGAAAAAAAGTTAAAGAAAACTTTTATTATAAAAAGAATAAGAACAGAGTGGAGGAAAGAGAGCCTGAAAGAAAAGAGAGTAAAATTAAAAAAGATGGCGGGTGCTAGGCCATGTGACCAGGGTGGTCATTTGGCAGGTTGCAAATTGTGAGATATTGTGAAGTTTTGGGTTTTTTTTTTTTTTTTAATTCTGCTTTAAGTGAAAGTTTAGAGTTTAAATTAGTTTTTCATACAAAAATTTATGCACACAACACAGGGGAAGTCAGCATAACTGGACTAAGCCAAAAGCTAAGAAGTTTCCTGAATACAATCAAAATCTTCGAGAGACAGAGTAGCAGGGTGGGGGCCTGGGGGCCATGGTTTCAGGGGACATCTAGGTCAATTGGCATAACAAAGTTTATTAAGAAAATGTTTTGCATCCCACTTTGGTGAGTAGCATCTGGGGTCTTAAAAGCCAGTGAAGTGTTTTAAAGAGGGTTATTTGAAATCAGATGGAAAGTCATGGCTTTCAGATGTAAATAGATGTGGCTTATTGTCCTGAGGGGTATATGTGTGTGCATTTGGTATATTCCTTCTCAACTGGTTCATCTCACAGATGAAATTAACCCAAAAACCCAGATGAAATTACGCACATGCAAACATAAAATTCACATTATACTCAAATGGTTTCCTAACACATGGGTTGAGTTGGGACAAAGTAGTGTTTTTAAAACAAGCATGGTAGCAGAGCTGCCTTTATTCATTCATCCAAAAAATAAACATTGAGTGCCTCATACATGCTAGGTACATTGCTAGGCAGCAGAGATACTGCAGAGAATAAGCCAAACAAGGGATCTTCCCTCAAGGCACTTACATTCTACTGGGGGAGGGATACAGTCTACCTACACTCCTCTGGGGAAACCAGTAAACACAAAAGTAAACAAGATAATTAAGAATGTTTAAAATGCTTTAAAGAAAATAAGTAGGGGGTGAGATGGAGTAATTGGGAAGAAGACACTTTAGATACAGTCATCAGGAAATGCAGCTCCAAGATGAGAGAGCTGAGTTAGTGAAGAACTGGAGTAAAGATGTTCCAGGCTACTGTGGTTAGAGCAGAATGAGTGAGGTTGAAGGGAGTAGGAGATGTGATAAGAGAGTGAGGAAGGAGCTAGATCCATTTCAATAGACTGGAAAGCCACTGGAGAGTTCTGAGCAGAAAGGGACATGATTTATGTTTTAAAAAGTTCATTCTGATTTCTCTATAGTTGGAAGCTGGGAAACCAGATAGGGGGCTTTAGCAATATTCTAAGTTAGAAATAAAGGTGCCTGTGGGTGGTGCCGTCGAGTCTATTCTGACTCATAGCGACCCTATAGGACAGAGTAGAACTGTTCCATAGAGTTTCCAAGGAAGGCCTGGCGGATTCAAACTGCCGACCCTTTGGTTAGCAGCCATAGCACTTAACCACTAGGCCACCAGGGTTAGGATCTCTACAAGTCAGAATCAACTCAAAGGCAACGGGTTTGGTTTGGTTTGTTTCCTGGGTGGTGCAAAGGGTTAACATGTTCAGCTGCCAGATGAAAGATTGGTGGTTTGACTCCATCCAGAGGCTCTTAGGAAGAAAGGCCTGGAAATCTACTCCCAAAAATCAGTGATTGAAAACCCTATGGAGTACAGTTCTACTCTGACACCACACGGGGTCGCCATGAGTTGAATTGACTCAATGGTAACTGGTAGGGTATGGTATAGTATAAAGATGAGGGTAGCTTAGACTAAGGTGTAGAGTGCAGATAAAGAGAAGTGGTAGAACTCAGGATTTATTTTGAATGTTTAGTCAAGAGAAGTTGCTGGTGGATTGAATGAGAGTTGTGAGAGGTAAAGAAGGCACAAGGTGATTTATAGATTTTTGGCTTAAGCCACTGGACAAACCATCATACTATTTATTATACTGTGCAAGTTTGAACACTTAACCATTTGAGAAAAAGAGATGAGTTTTGGACATGCTCAGTTTGAGAAGCCCTTTACACATCCAAGTAGCAGTATAAAGTAGGCAGCTGATGATGCAAACCTGGAGCAGGGGAAAGGTTGAGGCTGGAGATTTAAATTTGCAAATCATTAGCGTTCAAAGCAGTGGTGAGATTACACAAGGAGTGAGTTTGGAGAGAGAAAACAGAAAAGAGCCAAAAACTGAGCCCTGGGGTCCTGCAAGGCTAGAGGTCTAGCAGAGGGAAAAAAAAAAAATTTTTTTTTTTTTCTCTGAGGAGCTGCCAAAAAGACTAGGAAGGAGCAGCCACTGAGTTAGCAGAAAGATCAGGAGCCTGTGGAGCTTTGGAAAACAAGAAAAAAAAAAAAAACATATTTCACAAAGGAAGGAGTTGATACTTCTAAAGAAACTTTCAGAAATACTGGTGATAAGTCACAAATTGATTACATTCCTTACGTAATTTTGGGAAATATGGCCCATGTACTTACTATGGTAAAATAAATACAAATACACACACTCGAAGCTAATATTTTGAGTGGTGGAGCAAAGAGTTAATGCCTCAAGATCAAGCTTTGGGTAAATAACTCCTTTTAGGCTTTGTGTAGCTGCTGAGACTTCTGAATCAGGCATTGTTTATGAGTAAAAAGTTCCTTATGCCCGCGACAGTGTTGCAATATGTCCCCCCAAATGCAGAGAGAAGATCCTCTTCTAGTTTCCTTCTGAATTTTGGGGGGCAGTCCAGGAAACCCCCCAGTGTTTACTAACCATAATGCCTTTTCTTAGAGGCTGGGTTCCCTCGAAAGACTCACATGCCGAATGCAGCATGCCAAAACCAACAACAAACCAGCTGCAGTTGAGTCAAGTGACTCACGACTCCATGTGTGTCAGAGTAGAACTGTGCTTCATAGAATTTTCAATGGCTTTGTGGCTGGGGTGGCCCTTCAGACTTATGGCAAGTTGAAATAAGGAGACCAGGCAATTATAACAGAATCAGCCGGTCATTGGCTTCAAGGCGCCCCCTGGGAGCAAATGTAACATTGAGCCAGGCAGTTCCCCAAGGCCCAGGGTCAAATCCTTGGGCAGCCCGCATCTGCAGAAGCTGGAGGATGGGTATCACAGTAGTGAAGACGATATCTGGCCTGAGCACTCCAATGTCAAAGGTATAAATGCCAACAACTTAAAACTTAGAAGCTATCTATTCCCTTTTAGGCAGTTTATCTCTATATTCAATGAGATAAGGTAAATAAATATATTCTGAAAACAAAAAAAGGGCTGTTCAAATGTAAGGCAGTTTCAATAATTATAATTCTTGAATTATATAATTCTATGTTGAATTACATAATTACAACTATATCATAGCAACAATGATTACAACAGAACGAAATGCTGCCCTGTCCTGCACCATTCTCACAATCTTTGCTATGTTGGAGCCCATTGTTGAAACCACTGTGTCAATCCATCTTGTTGAGGGTCTTGCTCTTTTCTGCTGACCCTCTCCTCTACAAAGCATCATGTCCTTCTTCAGGGTCTGGTCCTACCTGATAACATATCCAAAGTGTGGGAGATGAAGTCTCACCATTTTCGCTTCTAAGGAGAATTCTGGCTGTACTTCTTCCAAGTCAGATTCTTTTGTTCTTCTGTCAGTCCATGGTGTATTCAGTATTCTTTACCAACATCATAATTCAAATGTGTCAACTCTTTTTTGATTTTCCTTTTTCATTGTCCAGCTATTACATGCATACGAGGCAATTTAAAGCACCATGGCTTATATCAAGGGCGCCTTAGTCATCAAAGTGCCGTATTTGCTTTTTAACACTTTAAAGAGGTCTTTTGCAGTAGATTTGCCCAATGCAATGCATCCTTTGTTTTCTTGATTGCTATTTCCATGGGCATTGATTGTGGACCCAAATAAAAAGAAATCCTTGACAACTTCAATATTTTCTCCATTTATCATGATGTTGTTTATTGATCCAGTTGTCAGGATTTTTGTTTTCTTTCTCTAGAGGTATAATCCATACTGAAGGCTGCTATCTTTGATCTTCATCAGTAAGTGCTTCAAGTCCTTCTCACTTTCATCAAGCAAGATTGGTCCTCTGCACATCACAGCTTGTTAATGAGTCTTCCTCCAATCCTAATGCCACGTTCTTCTTCATATAGCCCAGCTTTTCGGATTATTGCTCAGCATACATACTGAATAAGCATGGTGAAAGGATACAACCCTGATGCACACCTTTCCTGATTTTAAACCATGTAATATCCCCTTGTTCTGATCAAATGAATACCTCTTGGTCTATGTACAAGTCCCACATGAGCACAATTAAGTGTTCTAGAATTCCCATTCTTTGAAATGTTATCCAAAATTTGTTACAATCTGCACGGTTGAATGCTTTTCATAGTCAATAAAACATAGGTAAACATCTTTCTGGTATTCTCTGCTTTCAGCCAGCATCCATCTGACATCAGCAATGATATCCCTCGTTGCATGTCCTCTTCTGAATCTGGCTGGACTTTCTGGCAGCTGTCTGTTGGTGTACTGCTGCAAATGTTTTTGAATGATCTCCAGCATAATTTTATTTGCACGTGATATTAATGATATTGTTTGATAACTTCTGCATTCCGTTGGGTCACCTTTCTTTGGAATAGACACAAACATGGTTCTCTTTCAGTAGGTTGGCCGGGTAGCTGTCTTTCAAGTTTCTTGGCATAGAGGAGTGAGAGCTCCCAGCACTGCATCTGTTTTTTGAAACATCTCAATTGGTATTCCATCAATTCCTGGATCCTTGTTTTTTGCCAATGCCTTCAGTGCAGCTGGGACTTCTTCCTTCAATATCATCAGTTCTTTATCATATGTTACCTCCAGAAATGTTTGAACATTGACCAATTTTTTTTTTTGTTTCAGTGACTCTGTATTCTTTTCATCTTCTTTTGATGCTTCCTGTGTCATTCAATTTTTTCCCATAGAATCCTTCGATACTGAAGCTTGAGTCTTGAACATTTTCTTCAGTTCTTTCAGCTTGGAAATGCTGAGCGTGCTTTTCTCTTTTGGTTTTCTAACTCCAGGTCTTTGCACATTTTGTTATAATGCTTTACTTTGCCTTCTGGAGCCATCATTTGAGATCTTCGGTTCAGTTCTTTTACTTCATCATTTCTTCCTTTTGCTTTAGTAACTCTACATTCAAGAGCACGTTTCAGTCTCCTCTGACGTCTGTTTTGATATTTTCTTTTTTTTTCTGTCTTTTTAATGATCTCTTACTTTCTTCATTGTCTTAGTTATCTAGTGCTGCTATAACAGAAATACTACAAGTTGAAGGCTTTAACAAACAGAAATTTATTCTCTTACAGTTTAGGCAGCTAAAAGCCAAAATTCAGGGAGCCAGCTCTAGGGGAAGTCTTTCTGTCTGTGTTGGCTCTGGGTGAGGGTCTTTGTCTCTTCAGCTTCTGTTTCCTGGCTCCTTGGAGATCTCCATGTGGCTTGTAAGTTTGGTTTGGTTTTTGTATATTCCTTTAATTACTGTTTATCTGGAAATGTCCTAATTTCACCATCACATTTGAGCGAGAGTTTTGCAGTACATATTATTTTTGGTTGACAATTTTTTTCTTTCAAGGTTTTCTGTATGTCATCCCATTGCCTTCTTGCCTGCATGGTTTCTGCTGAGTAATCGGAGGTTGGTTTTATTGTTTCCCCTTTGTACGTAACTTTTCGTTTTTCTCCAGTTGCACTCACAATTCTTTCTGTGCCTTTGGTTTTATTGAGTTGGAGATCTCTATGTGACTTATCATCAATCTTCCCCTAGGTTTAGGAGGTTCTCAGCACAGGGACCCCAGGTCCAAAGGACACACTCTACTCAAGGCTCTTATTTCTGGTGGAAATGAGGTCCCCTCCTCTGCTTGCTTCTCTCTCCTTTTACCTCTCATAAGATAAAAAGTGTAACTCAAGTAAGGTGTGACTTCAGTAAGAGTACAGGTGGGACTTAAGTAAGGCTGTGACTTACTCTCGTAAGGCAGTGACTCAAAATACACCCCACCCTAATCTTGCCTCATTAACATATAGAGGTTAGGATTTACAACACATTATAAAATGGAGGATAATTATATAAGATCACAAAGTGGAGGATAACCACACAATACTAGAAATTGTGGCCCAGCCAAGTTGATATATATTTTTGGGAGAGTCTTAGTCATCTAAAAAAAAAAAAAAAAGTGCTCCTATAATACAAATACCACAAGTGGATGGCTTTAACATAGAAAAATTTATTTCCTCACAATAAAGTAGGCTTCAAGTCCAAATTCAGAGTGTCAACTCCAGGAGAAGACTCTCTTTCTCTTGGCCTTCTCATCAATCTTCCCCCCAGAGTACAAGCTTCTCCACGCAGGAACCACCCAGAGACCACGAGTCCAAAGGTCACATTCTGCTCCTAGCACTGCTTTTTTGGTGGTATGAGGTCCTCCTTCTCTACTTGCTTCCCTTTCCTTTCATCTCTTGTGAGATAAAAGGTGGTGCAGGCCACACCCCAGGGAAACTCCCTTTACATTGAATCAGGGATGTGACCTTAGTAAGGGTGTTACAACCCCACCCTAATCCTCTTTAACATAAAATTACAATCACAAAACGGAGGACAACCACACAATACTGAGAATCATGGCCTAACCAAGTTGACACATATTTTGGGGGGAAGTAATTAAATCCATGACAGGGGGACACAATTCAATTCATAGCATTCATGTATAGTGTCCTTGATGTCAACCCACAACTTGTCTGGTCTTCTGTCATTAGTGTTCAATGCTTCAAATCTATGCTTGAGATGGCCCCTAAATTCAGGTGGGCTGCATTCAAGGCCGTACTTTGGCTCCTGTGGACTTGTTTTAATTTTCTTCAACTTCAACTTGAACTTACATGTGAGCATTGATGGCCTGTTCCTCACTCAGCCTCGGGACTTGTTCTAACTGATGTTATTGAGCTTCTCAATCATCTCTTTCAACGGATATAGTCAATTTGATTCCTGTGTATTCCATCTGATGAGGTCCATGTGTATGGTCACCGTTCATGTTATTGAAAAAGGTATTCTCCGTGAATAAGTCGTTGGTCTTGCAGAATTCTATCATGTGATCGCCTTCATCATTTCTATCACCAAGGTCATATTTTCCAACTACTTATTCATCTTCTTTGTTCCCAACTTTCCCATTCCAATCACCTGTAATTATCAATGCACCTTGATAGGATGTTTGAACAAAAATCTTTATCTTTAAAAGCTTGTTTATCTTTAGCATTAGTGGTTGGTGTATAAATTTGAATAATAGTCGTATTAACTGGTCTGCCTTGTAGGCATATGGATATTATCTTGTCACTGACAGCACTGTATTTCAGAATAGAAATACAATGACTATGACACGGTTCCTCTTCAATTTGCCATTCTCAGCATAGTAGATCATATGTTTGTCCGATTCAAAATGGCCAATACCAGTCCATTTCAGCTCACTAATGCCTAGGATATCGATTTTCAAGCATTCTGTTCCATTTTTGACAACTTCCAATTTTCTTTGATTCATACTTCATACATTCCACATTCCTATTGTAGCTGCTGCTTCTCATTTTGAGTGGTGCCACATCAGCAAATGAGGGTCCTGAAACCTTGACTCCATTCACATCATTAAGGTCACCTCTACTTTGAGGAGGCAGCTTTTCCCCAGTTGTATTTTGAGTGCCTTCCAACCTGAGGGGCTCATCTTTAGGCACTATATCAGATAATGATCCACTCTTGTTCATAAGGTTTTCACTGGCCAATTTTTTCAGAAGCAGATGCCAGGTCGTTCTTCCTAGTCTGTCTTAGTCTGGAAGCTCCACTGAAACCTGTCCACCATGGGTGACCCTGCTGGTATTTGTAATACCGGTGGCATAGCTTCCTGCATCACAGCAACACGCAAGCCTCCACAGTACGACAAACTGACAAATGAATGGTAGAATAATTATAATAGCCAAGTTATTAATACTAATAAGAGTGTGTATAGAGGTCAGCTCCTCCACCATGCATCTATTGAGCTTATTTTTTTATTCATCCACGCCACCTTCAGAGTATAAGCTTCTTAAAGGAAAAAACCATGTCTTATTTATCTGTGTACCCAATACTTAGTATGTTGTTGCTATTGTTGGCTGCTGTTGAGTTGGTCCCCTACTCATGGTGACCCCATGCACAAAAGGGTCAGACTGTTGTGATCCAGAGGGTTTTCACTGGCTGATTTTCAAAAGTAGATTGCCAGACCTTTCTTCCTAGTCTGTCTTAATCTGGTAGTTTTGCTGAAACCTGTTCAGCATCATAGTAATGTGCAAGCCTCCACTGAGAGACAGTTAGTGACTGTGCATGAGGTGCATTGGCCAGGAATCATGCCCAGGTCTCCTGTATGGAAGGCAAAAGTTCTACCATTAAATCAATGACCATTGACTCAATAAAAACTGGCCCCTAAATACTTAACATAGTATCTGACATATAGTAGATACTCAGCCAACGTCTATGAAAAGCAAATAGGCAGAAAACAAATACACAAACCTTGCAAATTTTAATTTATGACGGCTAGACACATCCTCTTTTACAATGGAGAGAAGCTTGTATTAGTCCCCAAAATCAATGTGAGATATCATTTCCACTTTTCCTCTAATTTTCTTTAGCGATACTAAAGTAGTTCTTCTCTCCCTGGCCTTTGAGTCTCTTAGGAAATTAGACTCTGGGTTAAGCCCTGTATTATTCAGTTTATTAAGTGCTCTCTTCATGCATTACTGTTTCCATGCATGACTCATGACATATTTTAAGGAATTAAGGAGTCTGGACATTTTTCACTTGAGTCTCTGCCTTTTGGAAACTTTGAGAGTTTTCTTCTTTTTATTTATGTATTTATTGTACTTTAGATGAAGGTTTACAGAACAAACTAGCTTCTTATTAAACAGTACACGTATTGTTTTATGACATCGGTTGCCAAACCCACAACATGTCAACACCCTCACTTCTCAACCTTGGGTTCCCTGTTACCAGCCTTCTTGTCCCCTCCTGCCTTCTAGTCCTTCCCCTGGGCTGGCGTGCCCCTTTAGTCTCATTTTGTTTTATGGGCCTATCTAGTCTTCGGATGAAGGGTCAACCTCAGGAGTGACTTCATTACTAAGCAAAAAGCACGTCCAGGGGCCATACTCTTGGGGTTTCGGCAGTCTCTGCCAGACCAGTAAGTTTGGTCTTTTTTTGTGAGTTATAATTTTGTTCTACATTTTTCTCCAGCTCTGTCCAGGACTCTCTATTTTGATCCCTGTTAGAGTGTTAGTGGTGGTAGCTGGGGACCAACTAGAAGGTGGAGGCTGTAGTAGTTGTGGTCCCTTAGTGAGAAGTTTCCTTCTTAAAAGAAAAAGATATAATACTTTGCCTCAGCCATCAAAGTTTGGTGAGAAGCACAAGAGATCTCTCTTACTCTTCCAACCTGCAATATCACCTCTTATGAATGTGTCCTTCTATTAACCCTTGAGTGAGTCACGGTGATACTTGATGATAATCCCGGGTGGACATGCTTCCCTCACAAAACGAGTGTTGACAAGAATTAGTCTCCAGCTTCCCCAAAGCCAGACCAGTGATCCCAAATTTTAACCACATTGGATCCTGCCTGCACATCCCGCTTCTGGCTCCACACCTACCTTTACACCCACAGCATGAAGCTGTGGCCGCAGAGGCAGACACTTGCAGGGTGGTCCTCTGCATACACCCTCTGGGAAAAAGACATGAAATATTTATTGACTGCAGTCCAACATTACAGGAACGCTGGCTGAAACCACCACAAGGGTGCCTCTATTACTTCCATGGTAGACACAGCAACATTTGCCAACCCCCTTAAATGTCCTGGGGGAGGCTCATTTGTGCTAATCCTAGCAACCCAAGAAGCAGCAGCTGTTTTCAAAGGGAGTCTGATAAAATCCTTTGTTTAAGATCAACAGTGGAAGGTGGTGTTTTGTTAAAAAAAAAAAAAACTACTTAATTGTTAATAGTCTTCCTGCTTCCTGCAAACAGGTAGGAAAACAGCTGAAAAGTTAGAACAGACTTATGGCCACATTCTCTTCTTGATTTTTTTTAACTCACAGGTGTGTTTCTATGTTGTGGACATCTTTGTCTCAGGAAATAACATCAGACTCTGGGAAGCACAAGGCAGTTTTTCTAATTTCTGAGCAATCCTGATATTAGATGACCACTGATCTTCCAATCCAGATAACAGGTTAATGTTGATTCCATCAGATGGAATTTGAGGTCTCTATCATTTGAGCCTACATACCATCATCCTGTGCTTTATCTGAGGCTCAGTGGTAGAATTCTCACCTTCCTTGCTAGAGACCCATGTTCAATTCCCAGCCAATGAACTTAATGCACAGCCACCACCCAACTGTCAGTGATGGCTTAGGTGTTGCTGTGCTGCTGAACAAGTTTCAGTAGAGCTTCCAGACTAAGATGGACTAGGAAAAAAAGGCTTGGAGATTTACTCATGAAAATCAGACAAAGAAAGCCCTATGGGGATTACAATGGTTCCATTCACAACCAGTGATGGGGATGGTGCAGGACAGGACAGCATGTCTTTCCTTGTGTATGGGGTCACCTTGAGTCAGACGCCAACTCAAGAGTACTAAAAACAAAAATTATCTTTTAATGAGCAAATGCATTTTAATGCATCTTTGACAATATCCTAAGGAAATAGTCTAATAACCTAAGGAAAACATGCTACAAATTCCCAAAGGGAGTGCTGAAGGAACTTGTGAACTACTTCCAAAATATATATGATAACCTACAGCTTAAGTTTTCAATCTATTGTGGTAAACAGTATGCTAACATATTAGTTAAATTCCTTTGGCAAGAATAAATATTATTAACCTCCTGGTAACTGCATGAAACACCCAGAAGATATGATCCACCTGCCCTGATAATAGAAGCAAAGATGTAAGTTTTCTCCAAAACACATTCAGTGTGTAATTCTACCCTCAGAACCCCAGCACAATGCCTGATCAGTGAACACTGAGCATTGAATGCTTTTATTAGAAATTTCTGTCATAAATAGTTACCAACCAAGAAATCATGGCTCTTGTATTTTGAGTAGGCTCCTTTGGACAGGGGAGTTTTGCATCGTTAAACATTAAGCTTTCTTGCTTGGCTAACAGTGAGACCATGTGGTTTGTGTTCTGCACTAGCACACTGGGATATCTTGTTTGGTCTCTTGGTTCCTGGATGACAAAGGCTGGGAGTCTTAGGCCACAGGATTTCTAGGATGAAATCATACTTTGTCTTTCAGAGCTGCCCCAATTTTATTACACACTGATACGACTAAAGCGGCGACAGAAATAGGCTTGGCTTTCCCTCCTAATCATAATTTATGGGAACAACAGGCCTTAAAGGAATCCCTGAGTGGTACAAATGGTTAATGAGCTTGGCTTCTAACTAAAAAGTTGGAGGTTCGAGCCCACACACAGGTGTCTCAGAAGAAAGGCCTTGCAATCTACTTCCAAAAAATCAGACATTGAAAACCCTATGTAGCTCTGCTCTACTCTGACACACGTGAGCTCGCTCTGAGTCCGAATCAACTGGATGGTAACTGGTTTTTTATAATCCTCAAACGGAATTTATAACAATCATTTTGATGCATCTTATTCTTTCACTACTTCAACAGAAAGCATGTTTTCACCTCTTTGTAATTCATCCTTTATGCCAAAAATAATTGACTGAAACAAGCTACTTTGATGTTGCTTTTTATGTCTAAATTTTAAACTTATTTTCTCACATGTCCCATTAGGATGGTAACAGTTATGGGAAGTCTTTGTGTATTCTCCATATATACTTAATATTCTAATCTATGGTTACACATACCCTCAGGGGTCCTTTATTGAGGAGAACTTAAGACAACTAGTGAGCTTTAAAAAAAAACATGCAAATATATAGCTTGTGTCAAAGTATGAAAACAGGTTGTGGAATGCGAGCATCCCGTAAAGAGAGCCCTATCATAAAATGAAGCACTGCTGTGGAACCACGGCCATAATTGCACTCCGGAGAGTAAAAGACATTGTTTTGCCTCCTCAGCAGAAACTCACCTCCCTGTATGAAAATCTGATAAATGTTCCAGCTTCCCACAGGGAGAATGACAGAGAATTTAATGAGAAACACATTGGAACCGGACCTGTTACGGTGTGATTATACATTCACTAATCTCCCCGTAGGGTACAGAAAAAGTAGATCCTCTCCGAGAGAGCTTATCTGAGGAAAGGGAAAAAACACATCTAGAAACAAATTACCAAAAACAAATGTCTTCATTCTCCCCCTGAGACCTGCTGGCATCCCACTGGACTGCTTGTCTGGCCTGCAAATAGCAAAACTATCACAATATTTTCATAATTGCCAATTAAATTGAAGTTTCAAATAATGTCCAATTTACTGATACCTAAACGCAGCTTGGAAGCTCCTGATATTTTTAGTTTTGTCTCAAAGTTTGTGTTTCAGAAGTTCAAGTCCAGTGAAAGGGACAGTGAGTATTCTTACTCTTATTATAGGAGCCATTTCAACTCTAACATGAAATTCGCTTAACCCTCATCATCATCTTTATCAAATAAGTGTTATTAGGCACCCATACTCATTCTATAAGCATCCTTGGGCACTTAATATATGCCAGGGACCTACATAAATATAATTACATACTAAGTTCTGTGAATAAGTAAAAAAAAACCATAGAATATCCACTAAAACCAAAACATAAGACCCATTGCCATGATGTCAATTCCAACTCTTAGCAACCATATAGAACAGAGTGGGACTACCCCATAGGGTTTCCAAGGCTGTAATATTTACCGAAGCAGACTGCCACATCTTTCTCCAGCAGAGCAGCAGGTGGGTTTGAACCATGACCTTTTGGTTAGCAGCTGAGCTCTTAAACACTGTGCCACCAGGACTCTAGGATATCCAATAGTCTCAATAAAGTGCTTAACTCATGGGGATAAATTATTTGAAATTGTTATCAGGTAAGAGCATTTCTTAAGGAGGCTTTGTAGCTCAATGGCTAAGCGCTTAGCTGCTAACCAAAAGGTTGGTGGTTCTAACCCATCTAAACCACCCAGTGGCCTCACGGGATAAAGACCTGGTGATCTGCTCCCATAAATATTACAGCCTAGAAAACCCTATGGGGCATTTCTACTCTGTCACATGGGGTCACTGTGAGTCGAAATTGATTTGACGGCATCCAAAAACAACAAGAAAAACATTTCTTAAGTTAAAGTCTTAAGTTGTCTGGCCTGAGGTTGGCCAATGTACCATGAGAGTAGATACATTTCTTCCCTCCAGAAGTTCAAAATCTGAGAGTGCATTGATCTAAACATCCACAAGGAACATAATGAACAAGTATCAAGCAAATAAAAGAATATCTCCCTAACCAAGTGCTTTGTGTACAGTAAGACCTCAGGAAATCCTTCCTGAATTATTGGGCAAGCATAGGAATGGTTGTGGCAAAGTATGCCATAAGCTATCCTTATTTAGAGAAGAAATGTCCAAAAGAGATTACAATGCTTCTTGGATTTCTGGAAGCTTCGTGGAGGAAGTGGAATTTCTCACAAAAGAGAGGTTCAATAATTATATTTTTATTTAAGGTCCTCGAACCATTTATTACCAACAAGAATACTACTCTGACCATTCCCCTCTGGATGAACTCAAATTCGCAAAATCCCTCCTAAAATGTTGAGCCCAGAATTGATCTCCACTTTTCTAAATTATTTGATCCAATCTCACACTTGCTCAGTTATTTTTTAATCTAAAATAAGACCTTTAAAAGGGATTTATATTTTTTACTTCATTGAAATTTTTTTTTCATGTGGTTATCCAGTCTCCCAAAGATTTTTAGTTCCATCATCTCACAAGGAACCATGTCCCTTTTTTGGTACCTCACAGAACTTACAACATTTTAAAGCTGTTATAATTATTAATTGGAGCCCTGGTAGTGCAGTGGCTGAGAACTCAGGGGCTAATTGAAAGGTCAGTGGTTTGAACCCACTAGCCGCTCCACAGGAGAAAGATGGGGCAGTCTGCTTCCGTAAAGATTACAGCCTTGGAAACCCTACGGGGCAGTTCTACTCTGTACTATAGGGTCGCTGTGAGTCTGAATCCACTTGACAGCAACAAATTATAATTATTGATGATAAAGGTGGAAAATACATTAGAGATCTATGGTCAAATGCAACCGAGAAAATGGAGGTCTGGAGAGTGAACTGTGATCATTATAAGGCAAAGTTAGGACAAAAAAAACAAACTTTTATAAACTAAAAAAGTACATAAGGAAGCTCTTGATTGCTAATTTAATATTCTTTTGATTACATAAAATTGCCTAAATAGTAATTGATGATTTATAGATCAGTTGGCTGATTTAATGTTGTATCTGACTCTTAGATATAAAAATGCTTCCACTAACTCAGCTCTGATTGAGTTCTTGTCCCTTCTCTCCACGGCAACTTTCAAATAGGTCAGAGATAAACTGAGGAGGTAACTCTTCTCTCTGTGAATACCTAGTCATATAACGTTATTTCAAAAACTGGCCAGTAAAATTAAACTGACTACTATACAAAAAACAAATGAACCAGTTTTATCTAAAAGTCTGTCTCTTTCAAAATTTTTAAAAGCTCATTGGCTAAAAAAAGTAGAAAGATTGTACATGATCGTAATTTAGCTGTAACAACGAAGTAAATCTTAAAGGGGGAGTAGAATTCCTTTGATAAGTTATTTTGGTTTGCTTCCCTTTGCAGCAATGTGTGCAATACTGTTTTCCTTTTTTAAAAATTAATGCTACGGGGAATTTGCGACAGCTGTGAAAATGGTGCCAGAATTCAGGTTTTTGGTTAGTTCAGTACTTTCATTTTGTTATAGAAAATGAGGGAAGTTGTGGTTCGGACTTTGTCTTTCTCTTAGAAAGTGTAAAAAATGTTTGAAGTCACAAAATCATTCCATTTTCTATTTCAAGGTCAATATTATAGAAAATTTACCTTCCAGATTTATGGTGTTTTATTTTCAGTCACAGAAAACAAAAGCATCTAAAAGACCATACAGTTGTTAAATTTAGTAATAATTTATGTCCATATCCCTTTTTTGGAAATAATTTGTCAGTATCTCAAGGAAATGGATTGACCCAGTGGCTGCAACAATGAGCTAAAATGTAGCAATGATGGTGAAGACCGTGCAGGACCAGGCAGTGTTTTGTTCTGTTGTACATAGAGTAGCTTTGAGTAAGGACCGACTTAACAGCATCTCACACAAGCAAAAAAAAAAAAAAAAAAAAAAAACCACTGCCGTTGAGTGGATTCCGACCCATAGCGACCCTAGAGGACAGAATAGAACTGCCCCATAGTTTCCAAGGAGCACCTGGTGGATTCGAACTGCCGACCTTTTGGGTAGCCCACTTAACTACTATGCCGCCAGGGTTTGCACATCTAACAACAACATCCCTTATTACTGTCACATGATTTTGAACTCTTAGCTAAGAGAACTAAGGTAATTTATACAGATCCACATTCTCAAATGAGTTTGTTTAGAAGGACATGATGATAGGTTTTGTGAAATTAAAACCACAGTGTTGTTATATCTTATTGGAAACCTCTATTTACCGCTATAGATGTTCTGTCAAAAAAAAATTCTCTTAAACATAATGTAATTAATAAAACTGAAGGTATTTGTCATTTATCTTCTACAAAGATTAGTTTCCTAAATTTTAAAGTTCATTGATGTTTTTAGATGAACATACATAATCATAAGTTAAACAACCTTTATTTTATGTTCAATGGGTCTAGTTCTTCAAAGTCATCAAAAACTACATACACAAGGATCTACTTAGAAAGTTTCAGGGATTAGTAAGGAATTATATTTAGACATTTTTTTTCTGTACATGAATTCATTCAATTAGTTCATTTAGGTAACTTTATGCTTTACTAAAGCATTAATTAAATGCAATTGTGTGTGTGTGTGTGTGTGTTTTATGACTAGTAAATTAAAGATAAGTGTAATTTAAAGTTTTTTTTTTAATTTTAGCTTGGCTTTAAATTTTGAAATTCATGAGTCCTGACTTGCATAATTTATATTTTGTTGCTGTCCCACTTTAATCTTCATGTGCTAATCAAATCAAACTAGAAATATAAGATAAGCTGTTATTTTTCAGCTTAATGTAAACTACCAGTTAGCCTAATAAAATATACGCATTCATTTTTTCTGTGTTGTTAATCACCATTAATGTTATCTTTTCTTTGCCCATTTAGCAACACAGGTTTACTGGTCTCCCATTTTACAACTTAAAATTTTTATGTGTACTAAGAACTTGATACACAGTGCACAGTTCTAACAATAGTTTAGCATAAACCAGAGGAATATTTTTAGCTTTATAATGTATATATTAGGTGATATGGCTGTCCGATAAGAGCTGGACACATCTTTGCAAAATCTCACTGTTCCATTTAACTGAGAAGGATTTTAATGTATAAATTAATTAAAACTTTAATAGCATTTCATTTTATATTTTTTAAAAAATCATGCATTAAATGCAAACAATGTTTAATCTGATTATTGGTTTTATAATCAAATACTATACTAAAGTATGGTTACAATGTTTTAATTGATGAATGGATGTGTATAGTTCGCCCCCACTAAAATAAAGCAATTTGCTTAAGTGGTAATAAGTTCAATTTTGATAAGTTCCTGCTTTCCATCTGTGCACCAAAATAAACCATACTTTGTTTTCAGGAAGAAAAAAAATTATCAATATGCTTTAAAATAAAAAAAAAAAAGCCTGCTTAAATAAAAACCACAAACTTTCCATGAACTCTTTTGCTCTATGAAAAACATACTTCTAAACATTGCCTATACCTTTTTTATTGCCACATTTCTAAATATAAGACAAGTACTTATATTTCAGAGAACTCCATAAAAATAATTACCCTAGAAAATAAATTACCTGAATTGGCTTAAGTTTCTGTGATTTATGACCAGTATTCAGCATTTACATCTAGAACTGTTAAGTTCTGTCTCACCAAATTCCCTAATCGTTTCCCATATTGGTTGGCCAGCTTTTATCAGTATATCAGAAAGCTTCCTCACAAAGAGCAGATCTCTTCATTAGAATAGTTACCTCTAGAACAGAATGTTCAAAGGAGATTTAACTGAGCAATTAGAATCTTTTTGACAAGGGGACTTGACTTGGATAACTGTTAAACGATTCATCTCCTTTGCTTCTCCATGTTTTTCCTCTAAGTGGGTTGCTCCCCCTGGATCTATACAGTGGGGACCACAAAGGATCATATAAGAGGTATTTTTAAGCACTCAAGTTTCATAGTGTATGTTTTATGGACAGAATAAAATGTATCCTCCAGCTGTTCGAGAATGAGGGCAGGGGGAGATAAAAGGAGAAGTGAAGGCAAGGCAGGATTAGATCTCAATGAAATGCTGCGAACTTAGAGTACTTTTACTTCTAATCCTTTTCCTTACCTCCAACTTTCAATTCTATCAAAACAGTCCTTACATTTGCTCCTAACTTTCAAACCACTATAGCCCAGACACCAAAGGAGTAGGAGTCCGCATAATGGCATGAGTTACACACAGAGAAAGAATCCAAGCTGAGCCTTTCGTGGCTGGGGAAGTAAGTTTAAACATTTTAAGACATAGAACTAAACTTACAGCGTCTGAGGTATGGTTAAAAATAAGAAGGGAGGTGAATAAGAAAAATACAAAAGAAATCCACGTGTTACAAATGGTCTATAAACACATTTATAATTCATAAAACTGCATGAAAATCACTGCTTATGACATTAATTAAAATAATAAAAGTAAGAAAATATGCTCAATGCAGAGGTACTTTTCTTAAAAAACCAAAAAAAAAAAAAATCAAAAGTTAATAAAATATTTTATCTGCATCAAAATATTCTTTGGAAACCACAAATAAAAATGTGCCATGTATGTTCTTTCAAGTTGGTCTGTAAAAGTCAGAAAAATACGTAGTCCACAGTATTTAACATTCTGAAAATACCGAGTTCTAAATATTCCCGAAGCATAAAGCAAAAGGCTTTACGTCTTGCTGAACTGAAACAGTGTTCACCCCATAATGGTACAAAGAATTCCAGTTCATTTCCTATTTGAAAACATTTTTGCTTCAGTCAAACTGAAACAAATAACCTGACTTCAAAACAGTGTAGCATAGCTGATGCTCTGCCTGAAATTTTTTCTTCAGAGCTCTGAAGACACCTATACAAACTCCTGAGGGGAAAGAAGCATTTCTCACAAGGCCGAGATGAATATTATCCAAAGCGAAACTTGAGTCTGTATTTCACCGTGTTAGGGCTTTTCCTAGGTGCAGAAAGGGGAACCTTTGGCTTGATAGGGTTAGGTGGCTTTTTCTTTTCAGGAACAGTGACCGTGAAAGAAAGTTCTGGCTGCTCCGACTGCTTGAATCTCGGCAAAAAATGGGTAGAGATGTGCTGGGGTTTGACCCGTGGGCTGCAGCCTCGTTTAGCTTTCCCTCTTTTATTCAGAGCCACATACCACTCACGTCCCGTTTTTTCAGTTCTGTGTATTGCTGAGGCGTAGGTATTATAGCTGTTTTCTTGAAATCTCTCCCTGAACTTGCAGTCATCTGTAAATTTGGCCTGGGGAGAAAAAAAGAAGAGATGAAAATAGTGGTAATATTTTCTACCTGTAATAAAATATAAGATTTTGAACAAAAAAGAAAATCCAAGAACTCCTCTGACCCCTGCTTTTTAAAGTTGCTTTCAAATTACTATTTTCCTTTCTTTATTCTTTATTCGTGCTTGTCGCATTTGTTTCTGTTTACTTTGCACTTCGTTATTATCAGTTGCTGTCTAATCAGCTCTGACATACTGATTCTAAGCACAAGAGCAAAACGCTCCTCAGCCCTGCGCCATCCCCACAATTGTTGGTGGGTTTGAGCCCGCTGTTGCAGCTATTGTGTCAGCTCATCTCACCCAGGTTTCCCTCTTTGTCACTGACCCTTTTCTTTACTAAACAAGATTTCCCTTTCTAGTGATCGGTCTTTCTGATGACCTGTCCCAGGTAAGAAAGATGAAGTCTCCTTATCCTTACTTCTATGGAGCATTCTGGCTGCACTTAGTGACCCAAAATTAATGTGTGTAAAAATAACAACTGGAACTCTTAATATATTTAAACAGTGTTATTGTTTAAAATGACTTTGAGATTTGTAGTTTTAAAAAAGTAATTTTTTCCTCCTAAGACCCCAAGAAAATACATAGGAATCTATTACTAAGAAATGATCAACTAGTAAAACATAAATTTGCGTTCAGAGACATTGGGTCATACTATCCCTTTGAAACAAGCATACATTTCTCACTGTTATCAGCATGATTCATGCTGCTGAGAGAAAGGTAACATATGGCCCTGTTAATATTGCATGTGATGGAGTTCTTTAAGAGATAAAATACATCCAGATACCCTCACGCATGCGATATAGGAGAGTATATATGATAAAGAGAAGTCACTGGAGTCACTAGAAACACTTCAGCCAGATTGGCATGCGTGCACACACACACACAGGACATCTGCCCTTGAAATGTTCACATAATAGTGTAAAACGCAGACAAGTAAACATTCACCATGGCATAGCTTGATAAATGGAATTATGACAAAAGTATACAGAGGGCATAATGACAGCATCCAAGAAGAGCATCTAAGGGGGTGGGGCAGCAAGAGCAGAGGGCAGGAAAGTCTTCCTAGAAAAAGTGACATTTGAGCTGGGTCTTCAAGTATGACTAGACATTAATTAGATAGGCAGGTGACAGGAAAAGGGATTCTCAGGGGGGCAGGAACAGGGAGCTCAAAGGTCAGCGTGATACTTTGGAGTAACTATAAGTAGTTCAGTGTGACTTCCACTTAGGATGCACGGAAGAAGGAACAAGAGAAAAGACTAGCAAAACAGACCAGTACCAGCTTTGAAAGGGCTCAGTTCATCATGTTGCGGAATCTGAATGACTCTGGTATCAAAGCAAGAGCATAAGTGTGGAGTCAGACAGACATGGGATCAAATGCCAATTCTGCAATTGATATCTTATCCACAATCCTTACACCCATAGAATTATTGTGGAAATCAAAGAAAATATTTTTTCAGATAAGGGATCTATAGCTTTCATCAAACTCAAAAAAGTCCATAACCTTTAAAGAACTAAGAATTCATGTCCTAGACCAAACTACTAAAAAAGAGCTACTAGGTTTCAGTAATTCCCGGGAGTACCATTTACACATAATTGGGAATACCAAAATACCAAAAATCATATAGGGTCGCTATCAGCTGGAGTCAACTCGATGGCAACAGGTTTGGTATGGGTATATATAAAAATCTAAAAGCCATATGTGTATTTTCTAGACCAAGAAGTCCTATACTATAATAAAATGTCTTATTTTTTCCTTGCTTTTTCTAACATTACCAAACTTTTATCTGCAGTGTAGATTTAACATTTCAATCTAAAAGTCTGAATACTGCAACACAACCTACACAGATATGTTGTTCATAGTCCCAGCAAAGTACTGAAGACAGCTAATATCAGAGCATTTTCCTTGCATATGATAGTTTATCCAAGATATGTGTATTCCAGTGCAGTTCAATCAATAAAGCTCTTTATTTGGGGGCTATGAATCTATAAATATAGATTTTCTACAAGTCTACTGGTGATTCTCTGGATTTGATCTCTAGCGGATTAGAAGTAAGGATTTTAAAGAACTGCCACCTATGGAATTTCTTCCATCCAGTTTTATAGCCTACCAGCCTATTGTCTAGGCCAAGAGTGTTATGTTGATACCACTTTAGAAGATCACACATTTATTGTTCCTATATTCTATTAAAAAGACGTTCTTACAAGTTAAATGTAGATTTTTCTACAGATGTTTAGCTCTTAAAGAAATTAAATGCTCTCCTATTCAGATAATCCCAAAGTTCAACTTTAAAATTATAGCAATAGTAACCTGGAATGTTTTCCGCTATATAAAAGGATAAGTATTTTAGAAAGGTGTGGAGAATTTCATTAAAAAGCGTAGTGGGTATATTTAAGATTCTTCTTAAAATGTAGTTGAATGTTTTAAAAAGTATATTATACATTACACCTTGACCTGACTTCTACTCTTGTTTCACAAAAATCTATTTTCCCAAAATAGTGATAGCAGTGGTTGCTCTATCTAATTTGGGCAGTTACTTTTTAAAAGTGTACTCCGCTATTTAACCTTTGTGGAGTTTTTTATGGTCACTTAAAAATTAATTTCTTTATTGTGATGACTGTATGTGTGTGTGTGTGTGCCATTTCAACATTTTTTACATATACAATTCAGTGGCATTACTTAGTTTCACTATGTTGTGCAACTATTACCACTACCCATTTCCAAAATTTTCTATCACCCTTAACAAAAGCTTGGTGCCCCGCCAAGCACTGAGCTTTCCCCCTCCTTCCCAATCCTGGTAATCAAAAATAGACTTTGGTCTCTATACATTTGCCTATTCTAGACCTTTGTAAGTTTTTCTTTTTTTTTTTTTCTTTCTGAGAGTGACCAAGAAAACAGAGGAACAATATGCCTTTTTTTTAATTATTGTTATTGATATGGCTCACATACACACGTATACATCATACTATATCAACCTGTATCATTTCCATCCTAAGGTCATTGGTATGTGAAAACCCACACTTTCCTCTCCCCTAAAATTATTTCATCTTAAAAATATTCTCCCTTCCTCCTCAAGATTCATGTGGTAAACTTCTTTCGTAAGAGAGCCTTTTCAGGAGATGGCTGCTCGGGCTCTAGATTTTTAAGGGCCACCTAATTGTCAGACAGAGTAGAGATGTTTAGATTTCTGAGAACCACCCCCCCACTCTACTTGCAGCCCCTTGGCCCTTCCAAACCCCGCATAAAAACAAGAAGTAAAGGCGATCAGACTGTTTTGGCTTTGTTAATTGACTTCTAATTTAATGTTTTGTCTGAAAAATTCTTCCAGCTATGATGGAACAGAACCATTTGAAACAAACATTTCAGTGATTTTTTTTTCATCGGGAGCTCTAGTTTCTTCTTGAAGGATAGACTTCTCCTGTCATTAGTCCTGACTTTGTTAAGACGGTGACCCTAAGCGGAATATCTCTGCCCCTAATACCATGCATAAAGCGTCCGAATAGTAGAGTGTCATTAAATAGCACAGCTCGGAGCTACAGGTATTAAAGTATATACAATCTCCAGAAGACGATTTTGAAAAATACATTTTTTCAGGCTAATTTTAATTATTTAAATCCCTTTTGAATTGTAAGAAGTCCTTATAATTCTTTTTTAAATAATATGAAGTACATATATTTTAAATAATACCCCCTCTCCAAAAAAAGAAAAACAAACCTGTTGCCATTGAGTGAATTCCGACTCATAGTGACCCTATAAGGCAGAGCAGAACTGCCTTATAGGATTTCCAAGGAGTGGCTGGTGGATTTGAATGGCTGAACTTTTAGGTTGCAGCTGAGATCTTAACCACTGCGCCACCAGGGCTCCATTTTAAATAATAGAACTATGTTATTTCTCTAGGAAAAGTGAAGTTGACATAGGACTTTTCCAGTTATAAAGTGGAGAGGTGAATAAAATTTCAAATCTGCTACTGAATTCAGGACCCCCATGACCTCATTGGAGCCCTGGTGGCACAGTATTAAGAGCTCAGGCTACTATCCGAAAGGTCAGCAGTTCGAATCCACCAGCTGCTCCTTGGAAACTTTATGGGGCAGTTCTATTCTGTCCTATAGGGTCACTATGAGTCAGAATCGACTCGATGGCAGTGACTTTGGTTTTGTTTGGTTTATCATCTCATTACCCTACCACCTTGAACACCACAACAAAAGCAACCATTAAAATGTTTGTAAAGAATCCCTACTTTTGTTTCAAATTCTCATTGATTTGTCCAATAGGTGATGTTTATTGACTGCTTACCACTTGCCAGGAACTGTGCTACTTGTCACTTTTACAATGGGAAAAAATATAGACTAATCCTGCCCCTGTGCTTTGTTGATTTAAATTATCTGCAATTTTCTCTAAAATTGCTCCTTGATCTAAAATGTATAAAAGAAGTCCCTTTCAACAAACTGTGATTTGCAAAATTAAAATAAAATATTCAAATCATCTAATTTCTATACATTTTCGTATACTCCTAAAAAATAAAACAAAACAGCTTAAACAAATTAAGCTATTTTTACTGGAACATTCATATTACTCAGAGAAGGGGAAACATGCTGCTACTAAGAGATACAAGAACTTGTTGATTAGAAGAGAGCTTTGTCTACTCCTCTTCTCACGCACTGAAGACATACGCTGGATGTTTTAAGGAAAGGTCAAAGGAAGTAAGATTTCGATTAATTGGAATAATCCAGAAAAGAATGATTCTGCTTAATCGAAATCTGATAATTGGCTAAACCAAACAGAAAATTCTTTCTGTAACTATATTGTTAAAAATTCTCTAAAACCTGTTAGTATAGTTCTGTGCTTATTAGTAAATATCGTTCCATGAGATTGAGGCTCTTGTAGTGCAATGAGCTGGGGCCACACACACACAAACACACACACACACACAAATACCAGTTCTCCTTATGTGCAACTGTAAAAAGATGTATCCAAATATGCATCCGGTATATGTAAGACATGTAGAAGATAGCGAATTAAGACTGAAACCACTATCGGCTTTGGAGTTTATGAGATACATAATAAATTTTAATTTTTTATTTTACTTTGTTTCCTTGATTTGCCTCTTTCTCCTTTTATAAACTTTATATAAAGTATAATAGTAATAATTAACTGATTCTAAATAATTAAAAAGTTCAACTATAATGAAAAAGTAACTATACTCTGGACTGTACTCTAAGCAAAGTCTCCTTGCTACATACAAACCTAACTCTGGTTCTCTTATCTCCTTTTAGTGCAAGTTGGTTCCCACCTACTTCCATCAGTGGGGCTGCTTGGGACAAGTGCCCTGAACCAAAGGCTGTTTTGTATGCTTGTGTGGTGTGTTCCCTGCACAAAAGTACCTAGCCTTGGTGGTGAATGGAAGTTAAAAGCCAGACCCTGATCCAGTTGCTCGCAAGCAGCGTACCCTGTACAGGGCAGCAAGTTCCCACAGAAACTGCCTTTTACTTTTTACCCTACAAGCCTCATATGGGGGCAGTGGCTGAATTACGTCCTTTGGTGTGGAAGGCCAGGGTTCGATTCCAGACGATGCACCTCACGCACTGCCACCACCCAGCTGTCAGTGGAGACTTGTGTGTTGCCGAACAGGTTTCAACAGAGCTTCTAGACTAAGAGACTAGGAAGAAAGACCTGGTGATCTACTTTAGAAAATCAGCCAGTGAAAACCATATGGATCACAATGATCCCGTCCACAACCGATCATAGGGATGGCATAGGACTAGGCAGGATTTCTCTCCATTGTGCACAGGGTCGCCATAACTCAGAGGCCGACTGGATGGCAGCTAACAACAACAACAACACGGGCTGACTGTAGCCATATTATGCTGCCTCTAGGGCATGGCCATATTTCCCTCTGCTTGGCACTGAACCTTTGCTCATTCTGTATCTGCATTTCTCCTAATAACCAACCAAGGAACTATATAAGCTGATTTTTAATAATAAACCAACCTGAACTAATACAGTGATGAATACCAGGCACAGAGCACTGTCCTTCCTTCCAACTTCAAGAATTCCCTTAAAATCAGCTCCTGTCTGGAGGCGAGATGAGAAGGCAGAGGGGGACAGGAGCTGGTTGAATGGACTCAGGGAATACAGGGTGGAGAGAAGAAGTATGCTGTCTTATCGGGGGAAAGCAGCTACGAGAACATAGCGAGGTGTGTATAAGTTTTTGTATGAGAGACTGACTTGATTTGTAAACTTTCACTTAAAGCACAATAAAAAAAAAAAAAAAAAAGAATTGCCTTAAAATTACTCAAGAAACTGCTCAAAATGCAGATCCCAGACACTGTCTCTGGAGATTGTGGAGTAAGTTTGAGGTGAGACCCTGCAGCAGCATCATTAACCAGCATTTCATGTGATTTTGTTACAGGTGAGGTGAGGAGAAACACCATATAAGATAGGAGTTTTCTTTCCAATACTCTTAAAACTCTATAAAGCTGAGCTACTATGGGCTTCTATGTGCCAGGTGTTTTACATATATTATTTCATTCTCACCGTAATCCTATGAATACTATTAGGGTACTATTACCTGATTAATGGGGCAATGGTGAATCAGGAGTAGAATATTCGCCTTCCACGTGAGAGACCCCGGTTACTTTTCCAGCCAATGTACCTCATTTGCAGTCACCACCCATGTGTCAGTGAAAGCTTGCGCTTTTGCGGTGATGCTGAACAGGTTGTAGCAGAGCTTCCAGACTAAGATGGACTAGGATGAAAGGCCTGAGGGCCTGCTTCTGAAAATCATCCAAAGAAAATCCTAGGGATTCCAATGGTCCAGCCCACAACTGATCATGGGGATGGTGCCGGCCCGAGCTGTGTTCAGCTCTGTTGTACATGGGGTCACTGTGAGTCAAGGGCCAACTGGATGGCAGCTAACAACAATTATCTGATTGTTCAGTCAGAGAAGTAAAAAAAGAAATGATTCATCTAATCAATTGCCAGGGCAGCCCCACAACTTAAATCTCAGATTTTCCAATTCCTAGACTAAGGCTGTTTGCATTAGACCATACAAGCCTGGGCTATTTCCTAGGCTTCTTTATAGTCCTACCTGCCCTGAGATTGCTCTGTTTTAAAAGACTAATGAAAAACAATTGCCACTTCCCAAACCATCAGAAAGATATAACACCATCTCTGTCTGTAGGCTAAAATGGATCTCTGAAGCTACAAGTCAATTCACCACACCAAGATTTCCTCAGTAAATTAGGCTCTCTGGAGCCCTGGTGGCGCAGTAGTTAAGAGCTCAGCTGCTAACCAAAAAGTCAGCAGTTTGAACCCACCAGCTGTTGCTTGGAAACCCTATGGTGCAGTTCTACTCTCTCCTATAGTGTCGCTAAGAATTGGAATTGACTCGATGGCAATGGGTTTGGTTTTTTTGGTACAGATTTACATAGTTAAGGGAAGAAATGGCATTTACTGAAAAGGCAGAGCGCTAAATATATTTTTGGGCCTGAATTATTAGACATCCAATTTTGCTACGTAAATTAAAAGCTCTTAGAGGGCAAGGAAAGTTTCTATTCAAATACTCTTATATAGCTTTCTGTCTTGACTGGCAGAGTGAAGTGCTTAATAAGTTATTTTTTTAAAGATGATGATAACTGTTGCACAAGTCTCCATTTCTCCATTCAGTAAACATGCCCAGATTTAGGGTCTGCCCACTCCTGCTCACTCTGCCCCCAGTTCAGGAAGTCCAGTTCAGACTCTCAACCCAGGCAAGCCAGCTGGCACCCTCTGAAATCAGGAAAGGAGGGCGTTCTAGTCCTTGCTTAGCGCTGATCAAGCACACATTCCATGCCTGTTTCGTAAACTCTGCAATTAGCTTTCCTTCCAAACATGATCCCCTAAAACCCTAAGGAAACAAAAATAAATCCACCACATGCTTCTCTCTGGATCTTTAAAATAAGCTAAAATGTTTTTCTCCAATAGGCAATGAGCTATCTTGCATACTTTTTGAAAAGACTGAAGAATACATGATAACCACCTTTTCCAGGATTTACAGTTTTTAGGGGAAGTATATGGTGCACTATAAGGCCCCGAAAGAATTATAAGCTCATGACCACAGGAGATTCTTGGCTCCTTAAGAATATGAGCCTGGAAATTTTGCTTTCAAATTCAATTCACTGGACAAAGGAAAATTCAGAAGATGAGAGGCTACTGTAAGTACAAAAAGTTTGAACCTAGAGAAAATAAATGTCAATGATAAATAGGATTGGGGGATGGTCTAAATATCTGAGGAGTCACAGCTGCCTGACTCTCAAACCAAAAAACCTAAGAGAGAAGATTGAGAATCATCAACAGGTGCCTGGCAGGAAATTGAAGATGAATATTTTAGAAAAATTAAGAGCTGCATGCCTCCCCCCGCCCCCCCCCCCGACAATACTGTGTTTTTCATGTATTATCTCATTTAAAACTCTCTGCTATCCCAATGGGTGGTTACTTTTATTCCTCCTTTTACAGATGAGAAATCCGAGGAATATAGAGCTTAGTAAGATGACACAGCTAGTAAGTTATGGATCTAACTATACTCTTAACAACCACCAAAAAAACAAAAAACAGTTGCCCTCAAGTCCAGACAATTCCAACTCAAAGCGACCCCATGTGTGTCAGAGGAGAACTATGTGCCACAGGATTTTCAATGACTGCTTTTCAGAAGTACATCATCAGCTCTTTCTTCCAAGGTGCCTCTGGGGGACTTGAACTTCCAACCTTCTGGTTAGCAGCTGAGTTCATTAACCACTTGCGCCACCCAGAGACTCCCTTAGCCACCACACTCAAAGTCTTTTACTGTTACGTCTGCATCTACCTCAGAAAAATCCAGAAAGACTCTCTATGGGACTTTCAACCTAAAGAGGCTTGTTTGGTTTGGAGGGTGGGAGGAGGAGGGAACAGGAACAGACAGGCAGACAGAGAGATGAAGCCAGAAAGAGAGGAGTGCTCAGCTTGGGAATGGGTTAAGAAAGAGAATGAAGACTATAGTGTTGACTCTGTCTAGCCCTTATGACTGTTTGGGAAGCAGTCATCTACTCCTACTCTTGATGATTCCTGTACGTCTTCAACCTTGGGCAAAATGCCGAAAACACCAGCATGATAGGAATTGTCCTGCATTGTTTTTATACTGTATACTAGTAAAAGTTTTAAGGACAGCTGCACGTAGATCAAGGGTTTGAATGAGTACAGGCTTAAATAGATAAAGGCACACTTAAATAGATAAAGTTCAAATAAAACAAATCTCTTACTGAATTAACAAAAATAGTACAAAAAAGATATCAGCATATACCGTGCCTAAATCTAATCATTCTGGACTGAAATATCTGTTTGCCATATTTGTGCCCACTGACCATGGGGCATTTGCCAGGTGACCATCTGTGAACAAAACGAATTTCTTTCCTCTTCTGTCCTCCATGCAACCCATCATCACACTGAATACACAATATTTATTAAAATACGTGATAAGTCCTGTGGCAGACACATCCTCTCCTGTCTAGACTTTAAAATCAAGTACAGGAGACACAGAAGTAGATGACAAAAAGTGCTCTGAAAGGCAGAGACAGAGACAGAAAGAACAAGCAGCCAGAAAGGAAATGACAGGAAAACCTAGAACTTTAACTACAAATCCAAAATTGCCTACTTACTTAACTATTAAATAGAGTGCTATAAATATTCTAAGCATGCACCACAATATTCATTTTTTAAAATGTTATGCAAAAGTATTATTAAATGATGCAATTAATTCCCCTAAAAGAATGGATTAAAACAATGTAATTCGTCCCAAACAAAATATCTTCTTCCAAGCTAACTTTTACCAAATAAACATTATAGTCTTTAAAGAGAAATAGTGAAAAAACATTTTAAAGGATGTAGTTCTGGTTAAATCATTTGTTAACTGTGTGACCTTAGGAAAACAATTTAACATCTCTAAGACAATAATAAAGACCCTATCTTCACCTAATCATCTAATGTACTAATGTGAGTAAAACAGCTTTTTCAAAGAGCTATTAAAAAAAAAAAAAAAGAACAAACCCATTGCCGTGGAGTCAATTCCAACTCATAGGGATCCTACAGGACAGGGCAGAACTGCCACATAGTTTCCAAGGAACACCTAGTGGATTCAAACTGCTGACATTTTGGTTAGCAGCCATAGCTCTTAGCCACTATACTGCCAAGGTTTCCTTAAAGAGGTATAGGAATATATTATTTTTACCCAGTAACTAATTTATAATGTTCTGATTGTTACTATAAAAACCAACTTGAAAATCTACAATTATCCATGAACACTTCTCAGTACAATTTGGGATTACTTTTTCTAGAATTATATGAATATTTTACATTCCTAGCTCACATGTACTTTGTAAACAGCACCCTAAAGGTAAACTGTAAATGCCTCTGCACAATTAGTAATTCAAAATAACACACACACACACAAAAAAAACTCACAAATGGTACATCGAACTACTCTATCTCTAAGGTAGCTATGAGTCAGAACAAATCCGACAACACCTAACAACAACAATAACGGCTCTTAAAGTACAAAGTTTCCTTTTTGTTTTTTTACATTTTTGGTGATGATGGAATTTTGCAAAAATCAAAACTAAACCAAACAATCATATTTAAAGTTACAAGAAAAAAATCCATATGTTTTATTATAAGCTGAAAACAGGAAAGAAACCATCTGGGCATAAAACTGATAATTGCTAGAATTAATATTTTTAAATTCAACATCTTTAAAAATAAATCACTTGACAATTTAATTGTTTCAATCTAGAGAAAAAGTGCTAATAAAAGCTGAGATAAGAGAAAGTGGGCTTGGACAATTGGTTTAAAAAGTACCCACATAATTGCAGGGCTTAATTTTTTATCTACAATTCAGCTCAAAGTCATCAGAATGACTTTTATATCAAAGAGCTTTGGTGAGTGACAAGAGCAAGACTTGCTTTGTACTGTTTAAAAGTCATTACCCCATGAAATAACTTTAGCCTGCCAAGATGAGAAAGAATAACAGATGTTGTTTTTTGCATTATCTGCATTATTTCAACCAGCCATCCTTAGACATTTGGGTCAAATTTCTAGAAATTTGTTACTTGCATTTGACAGAGGAATCACGTATCCTAACCTCCGGGTTTGACCTTTCTAATTGGCATCCATTTGTAATACTTCCCTTTCTGTGGCAATTATTCTTAAGCTGGTCCAAGGATCATCTATTTTTTTGCACAGACTCAAGCAGAAATCAGACCATTAAAAAAGCAAAGATGATGATATTTTCCCAAAACCAATAAGAAAGTTTCTTTACATGCATTGTGTATTTTTATGCTGTTTAGATTTTGAGGATTCTTTAATCTTTTAAAAATTTAAAGTAGAATGAGGAAAAAAAAATCTCAGGTACATTTAATCTTTGTTCTCTTCTATTTAGTTTTTATTTTTTAAAAATCAAATATTAATTTTAATGGCACATAATTATATATTAATACTACTTTTCTACAGCAATGTAGAACTTCGTCCCCTAAAATAAATAAATGAAAAAAATCAAAGAACGATTATTTTATGAGCACTACATTATAGCTTTCTAGAGTGTTAATAACCAGCTCAGAAAATCAAATAGATAAATCTTTTTACAAATCTTGCAGTGGGAGATTAAAGTTTAACAATGATTTCTTATTTAGTTTAATAAACTGAGATTTTAAGGGATTATTATATTTAGATCGGAAACCCTGGTGGCGTAGTGCTTAAGTCCTACGGCTGCTAACCCAAACGTCGGCCGGGAGTTTGAATCCGCCAGGCGCTCCTTGGAAACTCTTAAGGGGCGGTTCTACTCTGTCCTATAGGGTTTCTATGAGTCAGAATTGACTCGACGGCAGTTGGTTTGGTTTTCTGGTTTTGGGTATATTTAATCATATAGCGATAGGTATATTTATTAAGCACTTAAGAGTGTGCCAAATACTGTTTTAAGTGCGTTGCACATATTATCTCATTTAGTCCTCAAACAACCTGTAGAAATAGCTTGAATAAAAATGTCTCCTCCAACAGGTATTCATAAACCACCTTCAGATGATAAGGAAAGTTAAAATTGTAAAAATCTTAAATATTAAGCCAAATGAAATCCTCATTGAATTTTTTAAGGTTTGTAAAGTAGGAATCACTATTAGTAAATTTCAATTGATATAACTCAATTAAAATATCCTATATACTTTGAAAATTAGAAAAGTAATATTACTCCAATTCACTTAATAAGAACTAATAGGAACAAGAGTTAAAGGGCTAACTTTAAAGAATAATTACTTTTTTAAAATGATTTATGGTGATAAAACTTAGCAACTACAGAGAAACCCAAAATCTCTTTGTGATGCAGTGCATAAATACTAATACAAATAAAGGTAATCTGTGAATAAGAAAACTAAGGTTAACATATTTTATTATTTTTAAGATGTTTTAATGCTTCCAGATAATGGCATTTGCCTAACAAAAGCATAAAACCAATAATTTGTGAATTAATTTCAAAATGTCTAAGTGGTCTTGAGAACATTTTAAGAATACAAAGTTAATCTTCATAGTTTAAAGAAATAATTTTTTTAATGCAACAAAAAACAAGATGAGAATTCCTCAAATAGATCAAATAAATTTTCTTTATGGTAGGTTGGAGTCTTCTCATTATTAGGTTCCTCCCTCCATACTTACTAATATGAAAACACGTTATACAGTTTAGATCCCACTTTTGACATCATGAATAGCTTATAAGAAATAAGAACTTTATTAAACACACATATATAGCAAAATCAAATCACCATAAACATGTGAATATAAAATGTTATGTACTACATTATTTCTCAACAGTTTCTGATTAGTTGGACAACTTTTAAGAAATAAATAATGACAATCACTTTTAAAATGTTAGTTCCAAATAGCTTATTCCCTGAAATTTTTGTAGATTATAAAAAATCTTTGCAAGTAAATAAAATGCTTAAATGATTACTTAGAAAAACACATGCAATTATATTGGTTATCATATACATATAATGTCCAAATTTTTTTTTTTCTTAGTTCTCTGGGCAAGTTGTCTACCTTATCTACAAGTTTGGAAAATCACTTCATTCTGTTTTAAAAACAGAAAATCTCCATAACATCGTTAACAAATATAAAGTGGTTCTACTTACACTTGCGTGGAGTTTTCCTTTTTTTGACATGGCTAAAAATTTGTTGCTGAAAACTCCTCGTATTCCTACGATCCCCTGAGACACAGCAAATATTTCCAAAATACCTAGGATGACAGAAATCCCAAATAAAACACAGACTCAATGTTATTGCAAAGATTTAAATTTCTACATATATATTTTTCCATTGTTCATCGCTAAGGTTTAAAAAAAAAAAAGTATGTAACATCCTTGTTTTTCATTACATTCCCTGTTTAAAAAAAAATAGGTTAGCATTTCAGCGTTCATTTAAAATGATTAATTTCCAGATTCAATGATTTAGTTCTGCTTCATCAGCTGTTCTTTTTCTTTTTCCTTACAAATGATAAACCACTTTCAGTACATAATGTTTCACAATGTAATCTTTTCAAGTTCTAAAGCAATTGAAAAGAATTTTGGTGTATGTTTTTCAAAAAAAAAAAATCTCATCTATTGTTTTTCTATTGGATATAATATACTACTTTTTATATTAAAGCCTAAAAAAATCTATACTCAAAATTAGAATAAACAATTGAAAGCCTTGAAAATAGTACATAGTTACATGAAGTAAATCCTTCTTCTCAAATTGTCACTATCATAAAAACACAAATAAATATACACTGTACTTAATTAGTGAGTAGTTAATTTAAAGACTACATAAAAAGATACTTAAAGCATTATAAATAATTTGGGATTATTGGCTCAATGAAGTGTTTAATGGGTTATAGTTTGGGACATCTTGCATTTTAAATTACTTTTGAGAAAAAAAATTTAATGAGGTATTTTATTACATTATCATTTACATTTTATATGTCACAATTAGCATTACCAAGTCAATGTTCCTGTGTCTCCTACCTTCATTTTGAAATTCCACATCCACTGGGTCAAGAGAATCACACACCACAGTTCACAGAGTATTTTAAAAAGACAAAATTAACAATCTACATTTAATTGGAATCCCTAACTATTTATCATAAATGCATATATGATGCTACGTGAATATGAGAAAAGCACAATGTCTCTGTTAATTGCTGACATTAAATTAGAAAAAAGAACGAACTAACACAGTTCATTAGAGCAAAAAAGGGGCCTGTCCTAGAAAGAAATGAAGAATGGAAGACAGGCAGGCAAGCACGCAAGAACAAGAAAGGGAGAATGGAAAAAAGGAAGGAGGAAGGGAAAGAACAAGGGAAGGAAGGAAGAAAGGAAGTATGGAGAGAAGGACGTCTCAACATTTCAATGATATGCTAAGCCTATATGCTATTTAAGGTATCAAAATAAGACTCCTTGCCAAATAGAAAAATTTGCCAGATTTTCTTGAAATATCAACTTTCCCCTGCAGTATTTCAAGTATATATAAAATTTTTCAGTTTATCAAAAAAAGGAGTATATTGTATATACATACATATGACATACAAATATATATGAATATCTCTATTGAGCATTTATATTGTACAATGTAAGCTGACACCTATAACTGTAACAATACTTATGATTATTTATTCAACTAATTTTTTTGAAAATAGGAAGTTCATGGGGAAAAGGGGACAGATAAATAACTTTTTTTTCTTATAAATGTTCTTAGCCTGGGGTGAATAAAACACAAATTTCAAGGAAATTACAGCTAACAATTTGTTAATGGGTATTTCTTTAAAAAGAAAAGAAAAAAAAAACTAAGCTAAAAACTGTTCTTTTAAAAGGAACTACTTTTGCTTTCCACCACTCATCTGTCAGTTTGCCTTACTGTGGCAGCTTGCGTATTGTTGTGATGCTGGAATTTATGCAACCAGTGTTTCAAATCCCAGCAGGGTCGCCCATGTTGGGGAAGTTTCAGCGGAGCTTCCAGACTGAGACAGACTAGGAAGAAGTACCTGGCTATCTACTTCTGAAAAAACTGGCCAATGAAAACTTTTGACAGCGGAACATTGTCTGATAAATACTGCCAAGAGATGAGTCCCTCAGGTTGGAAGGCACTCAAAATTCGACTGGGAAAGAGCTGCCTCCTGAAGGTAGACTTGGCCTTAAGAACATGGAGTAAAGCTTTCTGGACCTTCATTTGCTGATGTAGCATGACTCAAAATGAGAAGAAATAGCTTCAAATATCAATTAATAATTGGAACATGGAATACACAAAGTATGAATCAAGGACAATTGGAAGTAGTCAAAAATAAAATAGAACTCTTGAAGATAGATGTCCTAGGCATTAATGAGCTGAAATAGACTCATATTGGCCATTTCGAATCAGACAATCAAATGATCTACTACACCAGGAAAGGCAAAGTGAAGAGAAACGGCATAACGATCATTGTCAAAAAGAACTTTTCAAGATCTATGCTGAAGTACAATGCTGTCAGTTACAGGATAATATCCGTACGCCTAAAGGAGGACCAGTTAATACCCTGTTATTCAAGTTTACTCACCAACCACTAATGCCAAAGATGAAGAAATTGAAGAATTTTATCAACTTCCGCAGTCTGAAATTGACCAAACATGCAATCAAAATGCATTGATAATTACTAGTGATAGGAATGCGAAAGCTGGAAACGAAGAAGGATCGATAGTTGGAAAATACGGCAGTGGTGATGCAAATGACACTAGAGGTTGTGTGATAGAATTCTGCAAAACCAAGAACGTATTCATTGAAAATACCTTTTTCCAACAACATAAACGTTGACTGCACAGATGGAACTCACTGGATGGAATACACAGGAGTCCAATCAACTACACTATGGAAAGAGATGATGGAGAAGCTCAATACCATCAGTTAGAACAAGGCCAGGGGCTGACTGAGGAGCAGAGCATCACTTGCCCATATGCAAGTTCAAGCTGAAGCTAAAGAAAAATAAAACAAGTCCAGGAGAACCAAAGCATGACCTTCAGTATTTTAGATACTATCTCAACAATAGATTTGACACACTGAACACTAATGACCAAAGGCCAGACAAGTTGTGGGATGACATCAACGATATCATACATGAAGAAAGCAAAAAGTCATTAAAAAGACAGAAAAGCAAAAAAAAAAAAAAAAATCAAATGGGTGTCAGAAGAGACTCTGAAACTTGCTCATGAAGGTAGAATAGCTAAAGCAAGTGAAAGAAATGATGTAAAAGAGCTGAACAATTAAAAAATAATCAAAAAAATTAAAAAAGAGCTGAACAGAAGACTTCAAAGGGTGGCTCCAGAATACAGAGTAAAGTATTATAATGAAATGTGCAAAGACCCGGAGTTAAACAACCAAAAGGGAAGAAAACACTCAGCATTTCTCAAGCTGAAAGAACTGAAGAAATAATTCAAGCCTCAAGTTGCAATAGTGAAGGACTCTATAAGCATAAAAATTGAATTATGCAAGAAACACCAAAAGAAGATGGAAGGAATACACAGAGTTACTGTACCAAAAAGAATTGGTGGATGTTCAACCATTTCAGAAGGTAGCATATGATCAGGAACCAATGGTACTGAAGGAACAAGTCCAAGCTGTATCAGCAGGTCTCCAAGGTGAACAGCCTCTGGCATGTTGGAACAATGTAGGTAAGGGAAGTCGGCAAGCCGGATCCGTAACTTCGGGATAAGGATTGGCTCTAAGGGCTGGGTCGGTCGGGCTGGGGCGCGAAGCGGGGCTGGGCGCGCGCCGCGGCTGGACGAGGCGCCGCCGCCCCCTCCACGCCCGGGGCATTAGCAAAAAACAAGCACCAGGAATTGAGGGAATATCAACTGAGATATTTCAACAAATGGATGCGATGCAGAAAGTGCTCACTCTCGATGCCCCAGAAACTTGGGAGGCAACTACCTAGCCAATCAACTGGTAGAGATCCATATTCACATCCATTCCAAAGAAAAGTGATCCAAGGGAATGCGGAAATTATCAAACAATATCATTAATATCACATGCAAATAAATTATGGTAAAGATAATTCAAAATTGGTTGCAGCAGTACATTTACAGGAAATACCAGAAATTCAAGCTGGATTCAGAAGAGGACATGGAATGAGGAATATCATTGCTGATGTCAGATGGAACACGGCTGAAAGCAAAGAATACCAGAAAGATGTTTGCCTATGTTTTATGGACTAGGCAAAGGCATTTAACTGTGTGGATCCTAACAAATTATGGATAACATTGGGAAGAATAGGAATTCCAGAACACTTAATTGTGCTCATAAAGAACCTGTACATAGACCTAGCAGCAGTCATTTGAACAGAACAAGGGGATACGTCATGATTTAAAATGTTGTTGGAAAAAGCTGCGTGTCAGGGTTGTATTAATCTGTATGCTGGACATATAATCTGAGAAGCCGGACTATACGAAGAAGAATGCGGCATCAGAACTGGAGGAAGACTAACAACCTGTGACATGCAGATGACACAACCTCGCTTGCCCAAAGTAAAGAGGACTGACTTACTTACAGATAAAGATCAAAGACTACTACAGCTTTCAGTATGAATTACACCTCAACATAAACAAAAAATTCTCACAACTAAACTAATAAGCAACTTCATGATAAATGAAGAAAGATTGAAGTTGTCAATGATTTCTTTTTACTTGGATCCATAATCAACACCCTTAGAAGTAGCAGTCAAGAAATCAACTGATGTATTACATTGGACAAATCTGCTGCAAAAGACCTCTTTCAAGTATTAAAAGGCAAAGATGCCATCTTGCGGACTAAGGTGTGCCTGATGCAAGCCATGGTGTTTTCTACCACCTCATATGATGTGAAGGCTGGACATTGAATAATGAAGGCTGAAGAAGAGTCGAAGCCTTTAAATTACGGTGTTGGGGAATAATATTGAATATACCATGGACTGTCAGAAGAACAAACAAATCTGTCTTGGGAGAAGTACAGCCAGAATGTTCCTTAAAAGTGAAGATGGTGAGATTTTCCTCACGTACTTTGGACGTGTTATCAGGAGGTAACAGTCCCTGGAGAAGGACATCATGCTTGGGAAAGCAGAGGGTCAGCAAAAAAGAGGAAGACCCTCAATGAGATGAATTGACACAGTGGCTGCAACTATGGGCTAAAACAGAGCAACGATTGTAAGGATGGCGCAGGACTCTAGGCCGTGTTTCATTCTGTTGTGCGTAGGGTCTCCATTAGTTGGAAATGGCACCTAACAACAACACTTTCCTTTTAGGAAGAAACTGCTAAAGAAACCAGTGTCTCGTGAATCTTCTTCTTCCAAATGTTTTCAAAATGGTATTTACTATAGATTTTGCTTTACAAACTATTTGACTATGATGCACATTACAAAATTTTAAAGTATGATCATTTGATCAAAGCACACAGGCTGCTTTATAAAGTTAAACACACTACACAGATGTAATATGTCATAATAATACTGTTACTAAAGCATAACTAGAACATCTGATACAAAGTTATATTTCTATCAAAGTTCAGAGTGATACAGAGAACAGCATTAATGGTTCTGGATATTTGTGAGTTAGGAGATGTGATTGTGAATACTTTGTACACATGGGTATTTAAAGAAAGGAGAAAATAGAGCAAAAAAGTGTGTGTGTTTTTAATGATAGATGCAGAAGAGATGATATGGAGTTGGTAGGAGTGGAGACTTGGTTGTATGTTCACCTCCAATTTATTCACGGTTCTAGACTGTTAGAAGTTTTATATTTCATTTTTGGGAAAATTGTTTTGTAAATACAAATCTATTGTGTTTTAGTGAAAAAAAATACATGGTAGCATAAAAGATAAAATTTTTATTACACATGTGTTTGCAGGTTCACATTTAAAATGTAGCAATAAAATGGCTCCATAAATATTTGTTTAATGCATATACTACATATGGTGTAGTGGTTAAGAGTTCAGCTGCTAACCACAAGGTCTGCAGTTAAAATCCACCAGCTTCTCCTTGGAAACCCTAGGATAGAGTTCCACTCTATCCTATAGGGCCACTATGGGTTGGAACCCACTCGAAGGCACTTAACAACAAAAACAACACATTTACTGACATAAAAATATACTACTGTTATATTCTATTTTTAAGAAATACCTATTTTGACTCATTCAACTTGTATATTGACTGTTCTCTGTGTGTGTGTTACACAGAATTTGCATTGTAATGAATTTTAATTATTAGAAAAGTTGAAATAATATATTTGAAAATGCCATTATGTTATTGGATACCACAAGGTTTATTTTTAAGTAAGTTCCAGTATAAAAATGATGTATTGCCTGAGAATGAAAGGATTTTATAATTTTAAGAAAATTATATTAACTGAGAGCAGAGAAAAAACATACTTTCACATGTATTGATCTATTTGATATTCTGAGGAATGCAGAAGAGAGAAAAGAGATGAGGTGAGATCAAAGAATTGTTTTGGCACAATATTGAGAACACTACTGAGATCATAATTTTCAAAGAAATTTCAGTGGCAATTTTTCGATGTCTTTTTTTGTCTAGAGTATTGGAGCAGATTCTACAAGTCCCATAATTCAGCTCCTATCTGCTCCCAGGAGGTCACAGGCCAATTGATTTTAGTATGCCAAACCTCTGTGGGTAATTCACTAAAGAATTCTGCATATTTTAAACCAACTTCTATCATTAGGAGTCAATAGCTACAACAATGGGCTCAAACTTATCAGAGGTCAAAAGACGGCTCAAGACCAGGCAACGTTCCATCCTGTTACATATAAGATAGCCACAGGTGAAAACCCACTAGACAGCAACTAACAATATCATCATTAGGAGTCAGTACTAATACATTTGATAAAAAATACATTGATGGAATTCATAAATCACCTTATGGATGCCAATATGGTATCAACAAGTAAAATTGTGGAAGGTCAACTTTGCCTCATAAATCACAGAGCAAAATTTGCTGAATTGGATTGTTTTCTTTGACTATCTCATTACCCTCTTTTCCCTTTCATTATACTCCATGTGCACAAATGTTTGGACACAAGTCTTAGTACTCTCTTGCTATCAGGGCTCTTTTCTGTTTGGAGTTGGGGGGCAATATAAATTAATTCACATTTAAGTGCTGGTAGCAACAATATATTACCTTTCCTTGGCTAGCCATACTTAAGAGGCTCAAAAGAAGAGAGAAATGCCTAGCAGATGGAAGCATTCTCCCTTGGAATTTCAATGTAGCCACCTAGGTTGAAAGAGGTCTTGAAAGAATTTCTTGCTGTCTCCTGGGTTATACACAGACTGTTTAATCCCCTTACTTACAAGTATAGTCATGAATTCTGAAATAAGCTTATTTCAGTAAGTGTAACACATGTATCTTTTTTTTGCCTAAGTCCTCTTCAGTTGATTTTACTATAATAGGACTCTATTGATGGTGGTTTTTCTCATTTCTTAATGAATAAGACATAAAGAGACATAGATATTTCATGCACTCAGAGACTTTAAACAACCCATCTAAAAATCTCCAAAGAAAAATGACTAAAAAATGTGTTTCTATACTTGCATCCACAAAGCAAAAGATATTTTGTATCAAGATATCAAATATGAGTCTTGAAATATCTACTTTAACAGTCTTCTTTGATCAAATTTATAAGGCAGTAATTTTCTACCTGAGTTTTTCAATTCAACAGATATCTATTCTGGCTTACCTAGCCTTAGTGGACCAAATAATAAATTCAGATTATTCAAAAAATCAGTAAAATTGAGAGTTCTATGTAGCCAAGGGAAACCCTGGTGGCATAGTGGTTAAGAACAATGGCTGCTAACCAAAAAGTCAGCAGTTCGAATCCACCAGGTGTCCTTGGAAACCCTAGGGGCAGTTTGACTCTGTCCTAGAGGGGCTATAAGTCAGAATTGACTCAATGGCAATGGGTTTGGGTTTTTTTGTTTGTTTGTTTTATGTAGCCAAAACATCTTATTGGAATTTTTACGTTTTGTGTGAAAGCTTTGTCTTTGTGTAGCCATAGCTTTAAGCTTTTCCTCCCGAAATTCAGAATTACCTGTCTATTCCTCAATAGCCGAAGACAAGTCAACAGAAGTATTGTGTTGAAACTAAACTCAAAATCATATAAATAAAAGCAAAGCCTTTGTTTCTGTGCAATATTAGAACTTAAAAACTGTCTTGTCCTTATTTTCTCATCCTTCCTAAACATTTCTTCATAATAAAGGTTTGTATGCAACATGCTTGATTCCATTTTCTGTCTTCAAAACTCGGAACGGTTATCGTATAAGAGAACCTAGCAATACATCGATTGTATAGTTACACTAAACGCACTGTATTTCAAAATTAGAGATACAGAAAATCAGTGTGCTTTTGATGGTGGAACTTGAAAATATTTACAATTTGCAAAAATTTTAATGTCAAATAATAGTTGTGAAACACATGCATTCATCTTTCTATCTGGTAAATATTACAATGACTGGGTTTATAAGAACCTGTTAGAATGCAATTTTACGGCAAAACTTTGACTCTTTTCTGAAGTAATAAGCTTGTGACCGAAAGAATGAATTTTCCATCACTGATAACTCGTAGACAGTAGAATTAGATGATGAGGCAAAACTCAGATTTATCCTCCATGGTCCCTGACCCAGCTCTCTCAGTCTCTCTCTTGAGACTTAGACAACTGTTTCCTCAAATACTCTAAGTAGACAAACATTTCTTCATATACTCTAAGCAACAGTCTAGGGCCAACATTTTAGTTTACGTAAGTGTCAGGAAACCATCAAGTGCTGTCTTCGAAAAGGTAAATGACCAACCACGATTAACAGGCACCTGATTCTCCCTCACAGCTGCTTAAGCAGGGAGACCCATTTTACATGTACCAACTCCATACCATCTTATTAAACATGAGATATTCCATTTTTTTTTTCATTGATCAATGTTGCAAAACCATATGAAATAATATAGGACACTCCACACATCACAAAGCAGAAAATCACTGTGATTCAAAGCACTAAAGTTAAGCTTTTGTCTGTGAGAAAAATCTATGGATGGGAAAAAAAAGACTAGTACAAATGTAACCAAAATGTCAAGCCTAGTGAGGCAGATGTATTGGGTGCATGAATGAATGAATGAACAAACCAAGGAACAATGAACACATGTCATGTGAGACTAAAATCTGAAGGGCTATTGTAAAAGGGGATGAATTAAGAAAGGGATAGTTAAATTAAGGAAGCTTTATCTAGGCACTGTTCAGGAAATGATCCTCTTCTTTCATAGATATCTTTCAACATGGCTTTTTAAAATAAATCGTACCTTGGGAATAACAGATATTGGTCAATGCCTTTTTTCCCTAAATGTACCCTTTGTTCATCTGTTCTAATTTTCCCTCCTATGCTATTCTACAACTTCCTGTCCAGTAAGGCCTAAATTCCAAATACCTTTCTTTGTTCCTCACGGATTCTTTGCAGAGAAGAGGGTGAATGAGCGTTGTTCTCAGACACCCCCATACACCAAAACGCACCCCAGACACACTCTTCTAGCCCCTGACCTTCAACCTGGTGTTTGCCACATGCTAACTTTCAGCCTTTCCTTGGGAACACAGAAACTGTCCTCCTTTGGTGCTGGTTTCCTGAATAAACTATAAGAATAGAATAGAGAAAGGTTTCCTGTAAGAGAAAGGAAGACAGATTGCTAGAGGTGAGGAAGAAGCTCTGGTGTTTGATGGAGAAAAGAACTGGGTGGGACAAATAGGAATACTGAAAGAAATATAACTTTAGCTGCCCCGACATCTTGGAAAATTCCCCTTCACCCCAACAGACCCTGCCTTTACTACCAAAGGTGGCAAGTTACTCGATATGAGTGAAATAAACCTTAAAACTGGGAAGCAGGCTCCTCTAAGCAAAGTTTGGTAGCATGTGGGAAGCCCTGGGGCTCCTTAGGGTGTGTGTGGAGGGGCCTGTCTCCCGCTTGGCGCTCCAGTCCACCTCACCACCTATACTGCCACCAGCTGGAGCCGCACTGCCCGAAAAAGACAGGGACAGAGAGAGGACGTGAACCTGCTCCTCTCCCTGCGTGAACCTCTGGGTCTTCCACACCCGGCTGTCATAACTCTGGGAGGCGATGCGCACAGACTTGCGCGCCTCCAACCCTGCTCCTAGGGCCGCTGTCAAGTTGCCAGCCCGACCGTGGCGCCCGCTTTACTTCGGAGTCTGAGTAAGAAGGAGTCCAGTGGCCCCTGGGGGTCATAGGTCTGAGGCGGAGAAAACTGGGTCTTGCCGGGAGCTACACTGGAGAGCTAAAAGAGGTGTGCAGCGCTATCTCCTGGCCACGTTTTCCCTCTCCCCGGCTATCTCGGAGGCCCCTCTGTGGTTCCATTTGGTGGACTGACCCTTCCGGAAAAGCGATCCGGCCCTATGGAGGAAAAGCTCTGCGGAGATCGCCGCAACAACTCAAACACCCAAATCATCTCCCCCTGAGCTACTGGAGGCAGTGAGAGGAGCCAGCAGAGCGGTTGTGATGGTCTGGAAACACGGGGTGGAAGGGAAGAGAAAAAGAGAAAGGAGGAAAAGAGAGCACACTAAGGAGAAAGATATAAAAGGAAATTTTAAACTTGATTTAAAAATAATCCTATACTGTTTACACCTGTACCGAATTGAACTGCCTCCGAGTTTCTCCTAAAATAAAGAACTTCCCCCTAATGGTCCTTGGGGACTAAAGACTGGTCACTCTTTCTAACAAGGTTCGGCCATGGGTTTAAGATACTAAACATTGCTAAGCCCAACTCCGGAGTTAATAGTTTGCAGTGCCCATCACGTTTCCTCTCTAAACGTGTCCAGTTTTCCAGATCACTGCCATTTTCCAAGCAAGGGATGTCTGATCTCCCCTAGACTGTATGTATGTGTATATATACACAAACACACATATAAACTTGGGTTTGGTAATGGTTGGAGGTAGGGTATTTGAGGTTTGGTTCTTCTTAAAAAAAAAATCAGTTTTGGGCCATGCTGAATAAAAAATGCCAGCCGAGTTCACAAGCAGAAGGTAAACAGAAACTGAAGAAGGAAAAGGATCGAGGTTTTTCTTATTCCTCCAGGCACGACTGGAGGCTCGTCTCTGGGGCCAGGGAAAACTGAAAACAAGGTGTCTGTGTGTGTATCAGTCTCCGGGTAACCTACACCTAAGGAATCGCCATTCCTCTGGCCCACAACAGGGGTACGTGTGTGCGCGCCCCTATCGAGGCATCTCTGCCCAACGCGCCCGCCTGTTTTGGGGACTAGCGGGGTTCCATTGGACAGGGCTCAGAAAGGGGCGCGTGTGGCCCATGGAATGACCAGCTGCCCCCGTTCCCCAATCTCCCGCCTCTCACCTAGCAACGGTTTTGTAGAAGAGCGAGCAACTTACTTAACATACTGGCTTCGTGGGATCCATTGACTTTGCCATCCGGGTAGATCTGCAGATGGAAACCGATGCCCACTCTGCAGTAGAGGCTGCCGGTCCGGCGCCCCGAGGGGCTCCACTGGAAGCTGCTCTGCTCGGAGCCGCTTCCTTGGTTGCCCAGGGTAGCCGCCGGGGCAGAGGAGGTAGAGGAGGGAGAGGAGGAAGACGTGGTGCTGCTGCAGCTCTGGCTGGTGCTGTCGCCTCCCGGGCTCCTATCAGTGGCAGCGGGTCCAGGTTGCCCTTTGGGGGCGAGGCGCTTCTCTCCGTGAGCCCAGGCGCTGAGGATCAGGTGGCTGAGGAAGAGCAGGAGGAGGAAGGACAAGCTCATTCTTCCAGCCGCTGGGGTCTTAAGGGCATCTTGCAGGGCTGATCCTGGGCTTTGTAGCCCCCGCGCGGCGGTGTGCCTCTGGCGCTGCCCCCCTCGCAGCACCGGGTGGACATAGCCTCGGGAGAAAGAGGGGGAGAGAGAGGCCACCCGAGCGGATCTCGGCTCTGGCACCAGGATATTTATAACGCCAGTGATCTCACTGCTTAGTGCACGCCTGCGAAGCTTCCCCTCACCCGCCGCTTTGTGTACTCACTGGCCGGTAAATAGAGGGAGCCCCGCAGCCCCAGGGGCGGGGTGTTTAGAGGAGGGAGGAGATGGGAGAGAGTGAGTGGGAGGAGAACCTGGCGGAGCGAAGCTGCACCCAGACTCTGGGTGCGCGCACACCGGGGCCACGCACCCCAGCAGTTCTCACGCGCTGCCTGGCCACCCCCAACCAGGACCAGCGCATCGCGCAATTCAGCCTAGCGGAAGCGATCGAGTCCCCCACGGGTAGCGGCCGGTGTGGAGAGTTGCAACTTGGAAATGGGTGCTCGACAACATCTCCCCCTCTTTCCTTGTCCTCTCCCATCTCCGCCGCACCCTTGCGTCGGAGCAACGCGCTCTTGCCCAACCAGGACCGGATTTCCAGGTTCCCTTCCCTTTCACCAGCAGACCTCTCTATCACAGTCCCTCTCCGGGGAATCTAGGAGCAAACAGGTCCAGCCGGGGGATCCCCCCGCTCCAAGACCTTTCCGAGGCGAACGAAATAGAGATTCGCAGCCCAAATTGGGAAGGCTTTGGTCCGGCGCGGTTAGGGGTGAAGGCTGTTTTTGTTGCTGTTGGAGGTTGTTGTTGTTATTGATTTATTAAACAGTCAGAGTGGGTTTATTACAGGGTTTAGGGAGTTACCCTGAGCAAGAAGCCACGATTCGAACTGCTTTCCTGGTGGAAACTCTCGGTCGTGCTGAACGTTATGCCGAGTTTGTTTTTACTTTTGGAAAGCTCTCGGTCTATTACCTCCCATAGGGTAACCGCACAGGCAGACCGGCGTCGGACTCGGGCAAGAAGGGCAGAGTCTGGGCACCAGCACGTGTGACTGACCGCCCAGTTGTCCTCTCCCTCCCCGAGATCACAGTGGTAGGAAGGATTAGCTAAGGGCTGGCTTCATCTTACGCAGAGCTTGCATTGACTGAAGGACCAACCCCTATGTATGATTAATGACACGCACGCTGGATTTCAACTCTGGGAAACCTGAGAATGGAGAATTTCCCTGTATGCAACGCCCCCACTGTCATTTATCTGAGAAACATACCTGACTCGAATTCTTGGAATATTTCTGTCTGAGAACATATTTGAAGCTTTAGACTTTGCTCCCATACATTATGCATTGGTTATTTTAATGAAAAGACCTTGATATTGACCGACAAAAGTCAATTAGCATAAGCCAAGGTTGATGCAAAGATATGGTGTTATCTTATTGAGAATATCCACGAAAGGAATCCTATCTCAATAATAAAAAGTATATAAAAGGCATGTAGATGTTTCAGGATCCGAATTCCTCCACGCCCAGAGTACTTAAAACATCAATGCAGCTCTAAAACACGAAGTCACCTGGACAACAAAGGTAAACCACTGTGGGGAAGAAAGAACACAAAACACCTAGGTATGCATACCATTAGCACAAAGCCCTTGACATACAATATAAGGTACCATCCAAAAAAAATTTTGTTGTTGTTCACTCCTCCTTTTTTCACTGTTCTAGGTTTAAGCCCCATGCTTCAGTCTTAACTTCTGTGGGTAGGCAGATCCTGACACTGCAATTCCACAAGTGGACATTCATAACAGACATGTGGTCCTCAAATCGGTCCTCAAAACAGTCCTCTTGGCTGAAGGTGCCTCCTTCGGGGATGGTTGATGATGGGCTGCCGAGCCTAGGCACTGCACCTTCTGCTGATAGTACCCTTGGGTATGTGACAAAGCTGCTAGGGTTTAAGGCACCATCAGTGTTGCTGGATACCATTAGAAAGTTACCCCTCGAGTGACAGTCTATTTCTGATGCCTAAAGTGGCAATGACCTTCCAAAACAAATCCGGCTCCCTATTTCTTCCCCCCGTCTTCTTCCCGAGTAGTTGGCTGAGAGAACCGGAGAGTGGTCCCCTCCCCAGACGCACCATCTGCCCCCTCTCCAAACCCAAGAGGCCAAGATGACTCTGGGGCCAGGCTCCTTGAGCTGAAATTCTGCCTCTCGTCTTTTCTTCTTCCTCTCAGCCTCGCGGGCCCTACCTACACTGAAACTGAACCTTCCTCCTAACAACCAGTTAGGAACCATACCCTTTCCTAGAGATGGCCCAGGAAGGGTAAGACACCTATTTGGTTTCACGTCAACATGGAGGGTGGTAAGGTGCACTCCGGACTCCTCCGGGGCCCCAGGGTGAAGCTTTAGGAACCAAGGGCCCACCAAAAGGAGAGGAGAAGCGACCAGCTCTTGTGGGCAGTGATGAGAGCTTCGCGAATCGCACCTCGTGCTGCTTCTCAACTCTCGTCCACACTAATGGCGTACACATTCGCTTAAACCAGAATCACCCTTGGTGTGTGTAACTAAGTAGGGTACACAGCCTTAAGCTTTTAAAATGTATAACAAGAGTATTAAAGATATATTTGTGCCATGAAAAAAGGCTGCAAAGACCCGAAACGCAGAAGACGCCACCACGTCTGTTCTGTGCGCTGAGCTACCAAGCCCCTTCCCTACGCAGCTCAGCAGAGGCAGGAAGGCTCCCAGGCTGCGCCTGCCCTGGACTGCGCCCTGCCTTACCCGTCGCGCAGTGGGTTTCGGTGGAGCCAGGTTCACGTCAATCTGAAGTCAGAAAAATTCTCATTTCACTGTCTCGGCTGACTTGGGCTTCATTGGCGTAAAATCCACCCCAAGGAGAGCGTAAGCCTGTCCAACTTTTTCTCTGGCGACTTTCCAGAAAGCGGATCTCCATAACCCCCCTGGTAGGGGACGTTCCAGACGTTGTCCACTTATAAACCGCGGAGCTCGGTCAAGCCGCAAGGGCGAGCGCAAACAACTGTTGGGCGGTGTGATTCCCTAATTCCCGCGCTCTCCCAGTCCCGCCCGGAAGCAAGGTCCGGGAGAAGGTAATGAGCTGGTCACCCACAGAGATAAAGTGGCTTGTTCTCCAAAGACTGATTTCTGCTCAGCTCCACTTGAGTAAAAGCCAAAAAAAACTACCTAACAGGCCACCGTGGGGGCAGGCCTGGCTGCGAGTGCGTTAGCTCTGGCCTCTACCCCCTCGGGCTCACTTTTGGCACCAGAAACTCCTTTCCCAGCCTGCCCTAATTTTCTGCGGAAAACCAGGAGGAGAATTTTGCTATACCTGTTTTACAGCCACAGCTGCGATCCAGTCACTAGGACAGGGATCATTTCAAAGGTAGATACGCGTATCTTCAGGCTGGAACTCCAAAGACTAAGATGAGAGAGATCAGGACAAAGACGTCAGTGCCCAAGCTTCCCTTCGCGCAAGGGACAAGCTGGCTATTTACATCCTTCCTCTGGCTGTTAACAGAAACCAGGACTCACTCTTCCAGGCCAGGGCTCTGGAGGTGAGGCCAGTGCCAGGTACATCTTAGTGCATCTGTGCTGGGAAGGGCAACAAGTTGATAGTGGGAGTAAGTGAGCAACCCCAGGCAGTGCTAGGCAGCGTCCCAGGAGACTCTACAACCGGACAACTCCATTCTCTGGCCCTGGCTTCTAGTGCCTTATTTATCTCTTGGAAGGGTGAGTGTTCTGAGGTTGACCTGTTCTGAGGTTTTACACAATGGAAAGGAAGGTTTGATTTTCTCTGCTTGTTCCAAGCGGAAAAGAACCCAGCAACTTTCAGAATGTTTTTCTGGGAGGGCTGCTTTGAACCTGACCTTAAAAGACTTTGCTGCCCTCTCTCTCTGCTCCTACACATTTGGAGGCTATATCCCAATAGCAGTATCACTTTTTGCTAACCAGGTCCCAGGTGACCCCACAGTGACCTGATGGAGGCCCAGTTACATTGTGGGAGTTGTGATGACCTGACCTAGTGGGGGCTTTCTTCCATGTTCTTGCTGGGACCCTTTATTTCCTCCAAGCCTGGCTTCTCACCAGCCAGGTTGGCAGCAACTACAGCAACAAAGAGCCTGAGCAGGCTGAGAAGAGTGAAAATTGCAACAATGCCAGAAGAAAAGGAAGACTAAGACTAATCAGAGTGTACATGGAAGGAGAAGAGGGTGTGATTAGAAACCCTGCATGGCCTGAGGTTAGACTTCTCCCCTTCCACTCCAGGGAGGCAAATATTGTGTAATCGTAACCAGCAGCTAGTCTCCTCTGTACCTGTGTGCCAGAAGGCAAGCCAGCCTTTGCTACTAGAAAGCAGTCTTTTGTGACCTGAATTGACTCAATAAAATCAGTTACTTTTTCTTACAAAGCTCAACTCTTGTGCTTTGCAGCTAACCTGGTGACTATTTTTGTTTTAGTTTCTGGTGCATCCATGCACTGAGTCCCAAAGCACTGCAGGTCCCCATTATCTCAAAATACAATTTCCAACTGCAAGGAAATAACTGCTCTTAAAGTACTTCAATCTGTTGTCTTTAGTTAATTTCGACTCATGGCGACTCCATGTGTGGCAGGGTAGAACTGTGTTCTGCAGGGTTTTCAATGACTGATTTTTCAGAAGCAGAACACCAGGCCTTTCTTCCATGTGACTCAGGATGGACCCAAACCTCCAACCTTTTGGTTAGTAGCCATTGATCATTTGTACTGCCCAATGACTCACTTAGGACACCCTGGTGACATAGTGGTTAAGTGCTACAGCTGCTAACCAAAGTGTCAGCAGTTCGAATCCACCAGGCACTCCTTGGAAACTCTATGGGGCAGTTCTACTCTGTCCTATAGGGTCGCTATGAGTCAGAATCAACTCAATGGCATTGGTTTTTTTGGTTTTAGTGACTCGCTTAAGGTACTATAACCAAAAAACCAAACCCACTGCCATCTAGTCGATTCCAACTCATAGTCACTCTGTAGGACAAAGTAGAAATGCCCCATAGGGTTTCCAAGGCTGTAAATCTTTACAGAAGCAGACTGCTACATCTTTCTTCCAAGGAGCCACTGGTGAATTCGAACTGCTGACCTTCTGGTTAGCAGCAGACCTCTTAACCGCTGTGCCACCAGGGCTCCCCTTACCCTTCCCATGGTCAACCATAGAAAACAGAGGATGCAGTTCCTTCTGCTTTATTACACATGGGTGCAAAAGTCATGAATTAAGATCATGCCACCATCCCTTCCCCCAAATAGAGTCCACTCTGCCCTTTGTAAAGGGGCTTGCTCCTGGCACAGACTGTATTAAACAAGGTCTAGAAAGGACATTCTTAGTATCAATGGGGAGGTGGGGTACTTCCAGTCAGACTTTCCCCAAAAAAGTGCATGAGGTGGAAAGGAGGGTAGGGAAGTAGGGGTTTTATCATCTATGGAGAAAAAGGGTGAATTAGAATAGCTGCTATTCAATTAGCTCTAGATTCTGGATGTTTGGTTTGTATCTCTCTGGATCCATACGCAAATTGACACTCATAAGAAAAAAAAAGGGGGAGGGTGGGGAATACAGAGAAAGAAAGCATAGTGCCCTGTTCCAGGACATCCTCCTGTGTGCCCAGTGGGAAACAGTTGAGAGAAGGGAGGTGAGACCGAGTCTGGTAATAGCAATAAGTAGATAGGAAGTTCCTAAAACTAGGATGCATGCGTTATCCATTCACCATCCAACTCAAAGGCCATTTGTTCAGAAAGTAATTTGATCAGAGCTTCTCAGACTAAGTCTGAGAGCCAGTCCACAGACTATGTTTTATTTTATTTTTTCATGATAAAATGCTTATTTTCCTTCAGTGTTAAAAAGGATGGGAGTCCAAAATTGGAGATGCAACTGTTGTGGGGAAAGTGTGCAAAATTTGAAAGTTGTCTTCAACAATAGCAAGTGGATGTCTGGCTTCAGTTAATTATTCTTTTTCCCAAGAAAATTTCCATTGTCACATTCTATGTTTCTTGCATACTTTTTTCAATATGAGACACTTTCTGGGAAGTACAAAATGTTATTTCTGCCTAACCAAAAGCTGTTGAAAACAAAAACAAAAACGAATACCCTTCTGGTGGTTTGTAGATCAGTTGGTTACTAAAAGAGAATTGTGAGAGGCACTTTTTGTTTCATCCAATATATATTTTTTTTAATTGTGAAGTAGCTAGCTCAAAAAGTCCTGTATCTTTCATTCCATAATCACAGTATGAAAGTATTTGATAATCACAGCATGTAACATCTGGAACTCCCTACACAACCCCCTCCCTGGCTCCCATGTAAACATACACAAGATGAGATGAAAAATGGAACAGAGGGACCTAACACACATAGCTTATTTTTAATATTGTGATTATATATACCAAATATGAAAATTGCATTGATAAAAGGCCATGACTTCTGATATCTAATATGCCCTTGCCCTTGGCCCACACCACCCTTTGTTTTTCATGCCAGTAAATTGGCTCAGATCAGAGCAGTGAGAGGATTCTGGCTTAGCTCCTGAAAAAAAAAATAAATAAATGAGTGACTAGCTTATGTTCACAGATTTTTTAAAAAGAACATTTTCCCTTATATAAGCCACCCTGCTATCTGCCCTATCTTGGAAACTCCCATATGATGCTTAAGGGAGGGGTTGAGGAGAATACAGCATATACCAGTCAAGAATTTTTCTTGGCTGTCTATGAGGCAATTTCCTGCCAGGAGTCAAGGGGCACGCAGTGGAACTCTGTGCTGTAATGAGGGTCATCACAACATATGTTGTGATTCAATTATTGCTTTGTCACTTCACTGTTCTTATTGGTATATGGTCTCAAGTAAAGTTCCTTAAAGACAAGATCCTTTCAGCAGGCACTGCCTTGTAATTCCCCAAATGCACAGTAATATAAATCCTAAATTAGAATCCTCATATTATGAGGAATGGCTTTAATAACCATTTAAATTTCTCCCCAAAAGAAGTCAGAATGTTTAAAAGTACATTGTAATGCTGGGTGATTTGCTGTCTAGCATTTCTTCTGTCCAGGGGACTGAGGATTTGGGGGAGCGTGAGTGCAAGTGTGTGTGCACTTTCGTCATTTGCATTACTATAGCTCTTAATTACAGTAATCATTTTTGCAAATGGGCTTTGTTTTCTACTCTAGTTTCCTGGCTTTTGGCAGGCTACACAGGGCAAACACCTGTTGTCTGGTTATACAGAGAAACACCTGTCAGTGGATCTACTAAGCACTAACATAGGGGGCTGTCATTGGGGGGGTCTTGGGAACCTTTGCTATTGTCGGAAGAAAGGAAGGAGCACCTGCTGAGGGCCATGGAGGGCTGAATGACAGCTCATTGACTTCTGATAGAAGATGTCTATGAGCCCCTTCCCCCTCCTCTCCCTACTCCCAGAGAAATGCAGCCTGGGGCCTCAACATCTGTTAATAAGTGAGTGAATGTGATCAGATTTGAGGAAATTCCTTTTTAAAGCAGAATATTTTTTAACAGATACTAGGGCTTTGAGGCATCAAACTCTAAATAGCTTTTATGGATGAATGTATAGCTGATGAGAGCTGAGGAGAAAAGGTAAGAAGAAAAAGGGAAGGAACCAAGAAATGTTGAGAGAGCATGAAAAATGAGACAAAGTCAAATTTTTTCCATATGGCATCTCCTTCACAAAACCACCACTTTGAATGCATTGGTAGTACTGGGCTGGTTCTATGTGTAGAGACGGATAGACCCAACCAAATAGACATAACTAGAAGGAAGAAATATGGCCAGAATGCTCCTTAGAAGCAAGGATGGCGAGACTTCATCTCACTTACTTTGGACATGTTATCAGGAGGAACCAATCCCTCTAGAAGGACATCATGCTTGGTAAAATCGAGGGTCAGTGAAAGAGGGGAAGACCCTCAATGAGGTGGATTGATACAGTGGCCTAAACAATGGGCTCAGACATACCTACTATTGTGAGGGTAGTGCAGGACTGAGCAACTTTTGTTCTGTCATACATAGGGTTGCTATAAGTCAGAACTGACTTGATAGCACCTAACAACAACAGAAAAAGTTAGTATCAATTCTTGAAGTAATCCATTATTCTTTGACACTCTAGATATTTATCTAGATATGACTTCTACTTAACCAAAGGGAAGGAAGAAGACAAAATGAAAAAAAAAAAAAAAAGATTTGATAAGGAGGGAGAGAGGAGATAAAAAGACTTCGGTTTTTCAAAGATAGATTTTAGCAGGAACATTTAGTTTTAGATTTTTGAACCTTTTGCTCCCTGTTTTCAAGATATACAGAAGTCCATACTTTCTCAGGGAAATTTTTTTAAACTGCTTCATCGCGTGAAAGATTACCCACAGAGCTGGGTATTACAAGTATTGGCAATTGAGCCTTTCTGTCTGTACCTCTTTCCAGTTGGAACTGCTTTCCAGGATATTCTGTGGGAGGAGCTGTCAGTCGGAATTCCTCCTCCAGATGGGTTTTGCTTCTCTTTTCTGCCTCATTGTTTCTCATAAAGCCACTCTCCTTTTTTTAAGGTAGAATTCTTTTTCTTAGACTCAGGGGCTCTCTTGGCATTAGATATCAAGTGAAAATGAGGGTGGATGAAGAAAATTGTAGGAAGGCTGGAGGGCAGGCAGGAGAAATAATTAAAACAACTTTCAATCTTGATTCATCCTTGATTTTTTTCTTGCACACACTATATCCAATCCATCAGGAACTCCTTTTAGTTTTATCCCGAAAATACATCTAGAATCTGACCACTTCTTACAATCTCCACTGCTACCACCCTCATTCAAGCCACCCTCACCTCTCACATGGATGGCCAGGTCTCCCTACGTTAACTCTTTACAATTTATTCATAATACTGCAATCAAAGTCATTTTTTAAAAGATACAGATCAGTTTATGCCACTCTTCTGCTTAAGACCACCAGTCACATCTCATTTCACTCAAAAATCAGAGCGAAAATTCTCCTCAGTATCCTCAAGTCTTATCCCCAGGCTCACTCCATTCCTGCTGTCCTGACTTCTTTGCAATTGGTCCAGCTCAGCAGCCTCACTCCCACCTCGGACATTCACAAGGGTTTCTCCTCCGTCTAGGCTGCTTTTCACATATATTTGTCTTGCTAACTCCTTCATCTCCTTCAAGCCTTTATGTTTTCTTCTCAAATGTCACCTGATCAGCCTATATAAAAGGACACCCTTCGTACACTCCCTAATGTCCCCACATTGCTTTTCTTTTCATTTTTTCCCCCATAGCAATGTTATTAGGAAACTCTGGTGGCATGGTGGTTAAGGCTATGGCTGCTAACCAAAAGGTCGGCAGTTCAAATCCACAGGTGCTCCTTGGAAACTCTATGGGGCATTTCTACTCTGTCCTATAGGGTCATTATGAGTTGGAATTGACTCTTGGCAATGGGTTTTAATTATTTATTTAACAAACAGTCTCATAGCCTTTACCAAGGGCCAGGCAGTCTGGCTAAGTTTTAATCCTTCCGATGGTCATAACAACTTTATGGAATAAGAATTATTATCTTGTTTATTTTATAGGAGATGGGAAAACTGAAGCACAAAGAGGGTAAGTAATTCACCCAAGTAACACATTTAGGAAATGGTGGAGTTAGGACACAAACGTGGGCAATCTGGCTGCAGGCGCCATGCTCTTACAATTGCACTTTGCTGTACTTATCACCTACTAACAGGCTGTCAGATATACTTCTATGTGCATTACTTTTTGTTTTTCTCTGCTAACATGTAAGATCTATGGGGTAAGAATCTTTGTTTTGTTCACAAATACTTACCAAGCACCTAGAATAGTGCTTAACACATTGCGGGGCCCTAATAAAAGTTTGTTGAGTGAATAAATGAACCCGATGGTTGAAAACCCACTCTCCAGCTTGGGCTACATTATTTCAGGTCCATTGCCAAAACATATATCCACTTGGCAGGTACTTCAATTTATACTTTATAAGGCTTGGGGCAGAATAGGACAAAAAGAAACAGAGTTGAAACTCAGGCATTTTATTTATTGAATGAAACTTCTACTGAGGTCCTGCTTTTATCTCCATTTGCTTTTGTTTTCGCCTTACATTTCCCTCGCAAATTTACCTACCCCCTCCATCCCATGAGTATTGTTGTAGTGTGCCATCGAGTCGTTTCTGACTCATAGTGACCCTATAGGACAGAGTAAAACTGCCCCATAGGATTTCCAAGGAACTGCTGGTGGATTCAAACTGCCAACCTTTTGATTAACAGTGAATGGAGAAGGTAAATGGGAGAGAATTCAGTACAGAAAGGAGAAGTAAGAGGTTCAATCCTGTCACACATACATACCCGTATCAAACACATTTAACCTTTTAAAACTTATTTCTTGTTTGAATGTCATAATAACTACCACAAACAGATGGGAGGATCAGAGACCAGAGGATGGGGTTGTGGGATAGAAATGCAGCTGGTTATTTGTGGTACCCATACTTGAAAACGAAACAAAGCAAACCTTGAATGTTCCAATTTTCCTTGAAATTCCAGCAGAGCGGAGTAGAAGCCTGCATCCAGTGCTTCCACACTTAGCTCATTTTATAACAGCAGCAGGGGGAGTGAGCGGGGGAGTAGTGGAAAAGACCCCACAATGAAACCAATATACCCGAATTCTGATTCTACAGCCCACCCCCACATACAGACACATACACTCTGAGTCACCTCAGAGCCTCATTTTTGTTCTCTGTAAAAATGGAGTAATAATTTCTGTTCAGGTTTCCTTTGTTCTGAGGAATAAATAAGAGCACAGGTGTGACTTATTGCCAAATCATTACACAAATATAAGTTTTACAAAAATACATCAAAATAATGCACTTTCTTAATATTACAAAAAAAAATTCGATGTACAAGTATAAGCATATTTTAACCAGTTTATCTTGCCTTGGAGAAATGGAGATAGTAAAACAAATGAAATTAATGATCTTGTATGTCATAGCTTGTGGCAGAAGAGCTTGGTCCAGTAGTGTTTTACAAGGCTGGGTTATGATTCCCTACAGGTATTTTAGCAGCTGAAAGGCAATTCCAGTTAATATTTGAGGGTTATAGAGTGAGTGAGATTTATCTGCCTTATTCTGAAGGGCAACACGAAAGCACCGAACGGAAGGAAAATAAAGAAGTCTATCTGCATTTTCAACTCTTTTCCTCAAATAGCAATCCTCTTTACCGCTAGAACTATATAAAGGCAGCAAGAGTCACTGTCCTGTCATCTGTTCTGACTCTCAGGCCTCCAGCAGGGGCAGCGGTTGCCAGGATGTATGAATCTGTGGAGATGACTTGTCCATCCTTTAAAATAAAAGGACTTTGCTTCAGGTTTCCACATCAGAGTATCTTTGTAACAGCCACCCTGAAACCATGAAAGTAAAAGCTCTAAGTCCTAAAATAAATAACCTCACATTGATTGAGCCGAATAACCTCAGAGGGGCTGAGCGGCCAGAGAAGACTGCTTGGAGAGAACTCTAACCCACTTTGCACCTCAGTTTTCCACTAGAAAAACTGAGATATTAACCTTGTCAGTTTTAAGTTTTTCCCATATGTGATTAATTTTTAAAGTTTTTTAAAAAGTATTTTAGGGCCTAATACTGCATTAAGTCTCATCACTAATGTGCTTTGATTGGTATGGAGAAAGCTGAGCAATAGACTATATTTTAATATAGCAAGACATTAGTGTAATAAAAGTTTAGACATGTCTAAGATTAAAAATTCAAAGGTCAGTGTGTTTTAAGGGAAAAAAATCACAAAGTAGATATCTATTTTAGTGGCAAAGATCTCTTTGGTATGTTACTAAAGTAAAGCATATGAAGACATTTGAAACTGTTACTAAGAATCCATAAGCATAGTTCATTTGCAATTGTTCCTCACCTAGTATATTGCCACTGAAAGCAGTATTGTTAACCAAGCAAAACTCTGGGGGACTCTTTTGATGTAGTTTCTTATGTAAATACCTTCCTACGTAAATGATGGCAACTAGGAAGTGCTAACATCCCAATACAAATTGGCAAGGTGGTCGCATCCAACAGGAAAAAATCAACATAAATCTAAGTATTATCATCAGTGGCTGTTTGGGTGAGTTATTCAGCATCACTCCTCTCCACAAACCCACCCACACAAGGCAAACAATGCTGGGGACAGGCACACTCTGTATATCTCCTAGCTCTGCAATCTGGAGCAAGTTCTTAACCTCTCTGGGCCTTAATTTCCTCATTTATAAAATGGAGACCGTAATAATCTCTGCCTTAGAATGTTATTTTAATAACTGCTGTGAAAATTAAGGAACTAGTACACATAAACAAATCAGTACTGTCTGTGTCTGACAGGTTGCAAACGTCAATATTCTGAACCATCAGAATGCAATTCTTGTTTTCTCCCACACAGATTTCCAAGAAAATCACTTTGGAGGAGAGGAGTCACATTTTTATGTAAGTCAACAAATTCATCTAAATGGTCTCTTCTAGATAAGATTTCTTTATTCCGTGAAAGATAAAGAAAACATTAATCTTCCTGGTAAAAACCCCAAGGAATTTCCTTTGTTGTAAATATCAGAGACAATAGCATCAGATGACGTGCAGAGAAAGGAAGGTTCCAATTTAACAACAATGGTACACGAGTTTTGCAGGCTTTGAAATAATTATCTCACATGTCTTCCCGTGACTGGGCTGATGGCATTCAGGCACCTACATCTTATGTTCTAACACTGAGTGCAGCCATATCTCTTCTAGATAACAAAGGCACCTGTCATTTAGTGTCAAAATAAAGCCTGACAATGACACACTATTTGTCAAATCAGTACAATACAAAAGCATATTTCTTTTCTAGGGATTTTCCTAGCCTGTCTACATACTAAAGCCATATTAAGGAACCCCTCTTGTGTTAGAAATATGAAACAAACAATCATATAAATAAAAACAAGAGCAAACATTCCATTTGGAAGGGGCAGATTAGAGTCTCCGGGAAGCACACATAATTCTGTGCACACTTATATGTTACTTGTTGCTTTACAAGATGAAGCTGAAAGGGCGAATGTCCAACAGTCAGTGCTATACTTAATTTGGATTTCATTTTATTTTGTTTTTATTTCTTTTTAAAAATTTACTTAGAGTAAAATTCATTCTTATTTGGTATACTGTTCTATTAATTTTGACAAGTGCGTGTTCATGTAACCATCACCACAATAAAGATTTTAATTTGATTTTAACTGATCCTAGGAAATACATACACATCTGTCAGTTTGTCATATTGTAGGGGCTTGCATGTTACTGTGAGCTGGAAGCTATGCTACTGGTATTCAGATACCAGCAGGGTGACTCATGGCAGACAGGATTCAGTTGAGCTTCCAGATTAAGACAGACTAGGAACAAGGACCTGGTGGTCCACTTCTGAAAAGAATTAGCCAGTGAAAACCTTATGAATAGCAGTGGAACTCTGTCTGATATAGTGCCTGAAGATGAGCACCTCAGGTTGGAAAGTACTCAAAATATGACTGGGGAAGAGTTGCCTTCTCAAAATAAAGTCAACCTCAATGATGTGCATGGAGTCAAGCTTTTGGACCTTCATTTGGTGATGTGGGATGACTCAAAATGAGAAGAAACAGCTACAAACATCCATTAATTATTGGAACGTGGAATGTATGAAGTATGAATCTAGGAAAATTGGCAATCATCAAACATGAAATGGAATGCATAAACATTGATATCCTAGGCATTAGTGAGCTGAAATGGACTAGTATTGGCCATTTTGAATCAGACAGCCATGTGGTCTATTAGTGAGCTGAAATGGACTAGTATTGGCCATTTTGAATCAGACAGCTATGTGGTCTATTAGTGAGCTGAAATGGACTAGTATTGGCCATTTTGAATCAGACAGCCATGTGGTCTACTATGCCAGAATGACAACTTGAAGAAGAATAGCATTGAGCTCATCGTCAAAAAGAACATTTCAAGATCTATCCTGAAGGACAAAGCTGCCAATGATAGGAAAATATTCATAATTCTACAAGGAAGACCAGTTAATAACAATATTATTCAAATTTACACACTAACAATTAACGGCAAAGATGAAGAAATTGAAGATATTTACCCACTTCTGCAGTCTGAAATTGATCAAACATGCAGTCAGGATTCATCGATAATTACTGGTGATTGGAATGTGAAAGTTGGAAACAAAGAAGAAGGATCAGTAGCTGGGAAATATGGCCTTGGTGATAGAAACTGCATGATAGAATTTTGCAAGACCAATGACTTCTTCCACGCAAATACCTTTTTTCAACAACATAAACAGTGACTGTACACGTGGACTTCACAAGACAGAATACACAGGAATCAAATCGACTACATCTGAGGAAAGAGATGTTGGAAAATATCTCAATATCATCAGTCAGAACAAGGCCAGGGGCAGAATAAGGAACAGACCATCAATTGCTCATATGCAGGTTAAAGTTGAAGCTGAAGAAAATTAGAACAAGTCCATGAGAGCCAAAGTACAACCCTGAGTATATTCCACCTGAATTTAGGGACCATCTCAAGAATAAATCTAGCACGTTGAACACTAATGACCAAACACCAGATGAGTTGTGGAATGACATCAAGGACATCATACGTGAAGAAAACAAGAGGTCATTGAAACGACAGGAAAGAAAAAAAACACCAAAATGGATGTCAGATGAAACTCTGAAACTTGCTCTTGGACGTCAAGTAGCTAAAGTGAACTGAAAAATGATGAAGTAAAAGAGCTGAACAGATTTCAAAGGGGAGCTTGAGAAGACAAAGTAAGGTATTATAACGACAGGTGCAAAGACCTGGAGTTAGAAAACCAAAAGGGAAGAACACATTCGGCATTTCTCAGCAGAAAGAATGGAAGAAAAAATTAAAGCCTTGAGTTGCAATTCTGAAGGATTTTGTGGGGAAAATATTAAATGATGCAGGAAACATCAATAGAAGGTGGACGGAATACACAGAGGCACTATACCGAAAAGAATTGGTCGACATTCAACCATTTCAGGACGTAGCATATGATCAGGAACTGATGGTAATGAAGTAAGAGGTGCTAGCTGCACTGAAGACATTGGTGAAAAACAAGGTTCCAGGAATTCATGGAATACCAATTGATATGTTTCGAAAAAGGAATGCAGCACTGGAAGTGCTCACTCATCTGTGCCAAGAAATTTGGAAGACAGCCAGCTGGCCGACTTACTGGAAGAGATCTGTATTTATGCCTATTCCCAAGAAAGTCAATACAACTGAATGTAGAAATTATTGAACAATGGTTTGGGTTTTGATCGTTAATATCACACACAAGTAAAATCTGGGGGAAGGTCATTCAAAAGGGGCTGCAGCAGTCCATTGACAGGGAACTGCCAGAAATTCAAACCAGATTCAGAAGAGGACGTGGAATTAGGAATATCATTGCTGATGTCAGATGGATCTTGGTTGAAAGCAGAGAATACCAGAAAGATGTTTAACTGTGTTTTATTGACTATGCCAAGGCATTTGACTGTGTGATTGTAATAATTTATAGATAACATTGTATAAGAATGGGAATTTCAGAACACTTAATTGTGCTCATGAGGAACCTATACATAGATCAAGAGGCAGTCATTTGAACAGAACAAGGGGATACTGCGTGGTTTAAAGTCAAGAAAGGTGTGCGTCAGGGTTGTATCATTTCACCATACTTATTACTTAGTCTATCTGTATGCCGTGGGAATAATTTGAGAAGCTGGACTATATGAAGAAGAACAGGGCATCAGGACTGGAGGAAGGCTCCTTAACAACCTGCCTTATGCAGATGTTACTACCTTGCTTGCTGAAAGTGAAGAGGACTTGAAGCACTTACTTAAGAAAACCAAAGGCTACAGCCTTCAGTATGGATTCCACTTTAACATAAAGAAGACAAAAATCTTCAAAACTGGACCAATAAGAAACATCATGATAAACAGAGGAAAGATTGATGTCTAGGATTTCATTTTACTTGGATCCACAATGAACACCCATGAAGGCAGAGGGCAAGAAATCAAAAGATGCATTGCATTGGGCAAATCTTCTGCGAAAGAACTCCCTGAAGTGTTAAAAAGCAAAGATGTCACCTTGAAGACTAAGGTGCACCGGACCCAAGCTGTGGTGTTTTCAATTGCCTCGTATGCTTGCAAAAGCTGGACAATGAATAAGGAAGACCACAGAAGAATTGACCCCTTTGAATTATGGTGTTGGCGAAGACTATTGAATATACCATGGACTGCCCAAAGAAGTCTTGGAAAAAGTACAGCCTGAATTCTCCATAGAAGAAAGGATGGTGAGACTTCATCTCACATACTTTGGACATGTTATCAGGAAGGATCAGTTCCTGGAGAAGGATATCATGCTTGGTAAAGTAGAGCGTCAGTGAAAAAGAGGAAGACCCTCAATAAGAGGAATGGACAAAGTGACTCCAACAATGGGCTCAAGCATAGCAATGATTGTGAGAATTGCACAAGACCAGGCGGTGTTTCATTCTGTTGTACGTAGAGTAGCTAAAAGTCGAAGCCAGCTAGAAGGCACCTGATAGTAACAACAACAGGAAATCCATAATGCAATTTAAATCATAAAGACCATGCGACTCCATTCTTTTAAATAGAAAATATGAAGAATTGGGGGAAATATTAACGGTACACATGCTTCTGTCTCCTGTAATGAACGCTCCACTTCCCACCATTTTTCTTGACTAATTTCTTTTTTTTTTTTTTTAAGTCTGAGCTTAAAAGCCACTTCCTCACAAAACCCTTGCTCTTTAAGGGTAGGCGTACTCATTTGCCACCCTAAATTTAGACTAGGTCCTCTCCCAATGATGTGTTTTCAAAGTACCCCACTCCATTACTTCATAAAGGCACAATTATATCTATACATTTTTTTTTCTACATAGCTTTTTGTGGGATGAGTTGCCTAACATCTGTCTCTCACACAGCGTAAATAAAGAAGGAGCTAAGTGTGTTATTGATCCTCTTGAGTTCATCTTCAAAATGGCACTTACTTTAACATTTTTTCAAGCACTAGGTTTTTTTTTTTTAGGTTAAAGTGAGTTTAATGTCTTCTTATCAAATTCTTAACTATATTATAACAACTTTCCTCTAATGATTAAAAAAAAAAAAGTGCCATCGAGTCAATTCTGACTCATAGCGACCCTGTAGGACAGAGTAGAACTGCCCCATAGATTTTCCAAGGAGCACCTGGCGGATTCGAACTGCCAACCCTTTGGTTAGCAGCCATAGCACTTAACCACTTAACCACTAAGCCACCAGGGTTTCCAAGTGTGTCAACGATTAGATAAAGCTATATGGTGCAGAGCCGGGTAGTGTTTCTTTCTGTTGTACGTAGTGTCTCTATGACTTGAAATCAACTTGATGGCACCTAATGACAACAACATATGATGAACACAAGAGTCTCTGACTATACGTCTGAAAATCAGTGGTATGATTTGTGAAATACATAAAGTAAAATGTGGTACATTTTTTAGATGAACTTATTTCGCAACCAGCAAATGGCCTACTACTTGCCACTAGTCTTACTCCATCTGGGATTAAGCTATACTTTTTTAATTGCCTTCACTGAACAATAAGCTCTAAGCTATGCTGGATCACAAAGACTGGCCTGAGTTCAAAAACTAGCAAGAAGGGCTACAGTGACTCCAGCAAAGGTTGCTTTCACTTTGGTTTATTACAGGACCAGAAAACAGCCAGAACAAAAGAAAAATACCACAAGACTTTGTGAGGGAGTGCATGTGACTGCTTATTTCTCCTCATGGTGGTGTGTGTAAACTTTGTTGATTTATTCAGTTCTCTAAGGAATCAACCAAGTAAAAGGAGCCAAAAAAACCTAAAGCCTACTGCCTTTTATACATTTAGCCTGGGGGAATGGGCCACATTAGCATCCGAGAGCCTACTGACTAGGAGTTCTCTCTATTCCACAATTAAATACTCCCAAATTCTTTTTTTCATGTCATCATTGAATATAAAGCAGTCCAGCTATAGCCTACTATGAACTCCAATAAAGAACACACTCAGAAAATATTGCATGAGTGAATGAATGAATGACTGAATGGGTTTGCCATTAATTAACCATATAGTTAACCAATTTACCTTCTCCATGTGTCAATCTCTCCTCATCTGTAAAATGTAAAGTCTGTAAAAGTGATTCGTTTAGATGACCTCTAATATACTTTTCTGAAGTCCCTGGGTGGTACAAACAGTTCAAATACTTGGCTGCTAACCAAAAAGTTAGAGATTCAAGTCCACCCAGAGCCACATCAGAAGAAAGGTCTGGTGATCTAATTCTGAAAAATCAGTCATTGAAAACCTTATGGAGCACACTTCTACTCTGACACACATGGGTTGGGATCGTTTCAACGGCAACTGTTTTTTTAGTGTCCTTTTAAAAACAGAAGAGATATAATAAACATAGAATGAAGAAGAAAAAGTCACTTGTCTCTGCTCTTAATCTCAGACTGTTAACCATGTTGCATCCTATTTCAATTAAACTACGTTAATGACAGAAGGAGTATGCTTTAGCGCTGGTGATGCTCATTATTGGTACACCGCTTTGAGCAAATCAGATCAACTGCATGGATCTTCAGTTTCTTGTATATGAATTTAGGGTATTAATGAGGATATTTCAGATATTTTTCAGCACCAATATTAGATTATTCTGGTTTTTTGTATGTTTTGTTTAAAGTTAGGTACTCTGTGAAAATCTTTTAATTAATGTCTAATTTCCAATGAACCTTTTTAAACTTAAGTCAAATTAACAAGTCTTCTAAACTCTATGAAAAGGATACAAATTGTGGAAAAATAGTTACATCTGAAAAAGACAATAGAAAAATAGGTATACAAAGCATAGGGGGGGAAATGACATCCCAGGAGGTAGGGATCATTGTGCTTACCAAAAGATTAGTATAAGGAAACATAATCACAGCATCTTTTGCCACAAGAAAAGGAAGCGTACTCTAACTTACAAGAGTGGATTAATCATCACTTCATCTTTCAAACTTTTCATTTTTTGTTCTCTTTTGAGTCAACAATTTTGATGCAAGCATACTTGTTTTAACTCTCCCAGGACACAAACAGAATTCATTTTTGCAAACATTTTAACCTTTGGAAAAATGCCAATGATTCAGAATTTCTCCAGATTTCAACCACATTTCTGACACTGTGCATCCAATAAGATATGACACATGGACAGAATGGATTCCTCGAGGTATTTTAAAAAAAAAAGAAGAAGAAGAAAGAAAAGAAAATCCACTTCCTTCTTACAAGAGTAAACCTCCCTTAGACTGACAAGACCAGGAAGGTCAAGATATTTTTTATTACGTTCTTTCACATCCTATGTAAAGGACATCATTTTACATTTGGTGGAATAAAGGTACAAAGAAGGCAGAGAGCATATCCTTTATAGCAATTAGACTAAGAAGAAAATCAGGTATGGCTCTATGACCTGATATCCAAGAGGTACAGAAGGTTCTTCGAAAAGAAACTGGGACTATATGACAACAAATGATCCATCTAAAGAAGAAAAAAGTGAGGCAATTTAAACGTTCTTAAGATCTTAGACTTTAAAAATAACAATAAAATAGAAGTGATGCAATACCAATGACAAATGTAAATGAATGTCAGAAAAAAAACAGTTTCTGGAAGGGTGAGGAGCAGAGAAGATCAAGATTATGGAGAAGGCTGTTTGTTATTTTTGATGTGACACTAATTAATCTACTTTATAATGAATATTTTCAACTAAATCTCCCAAAAATTCGTAAACCTTTACATGTCCAAGTATTGCTCAATGCCTTTGTTTTATTTTGTTTCTTCCCAAAGCAGAGCTTGAGACAAGGATTGTGTATAGTTTATTTAGAAGATGATCTCAAGAAGCAGAAAAGAAGGAAAAGAGAGGATGAAACTAGAAATGAAAAATAAAGGGGCGGGGGGTCAAAAAAAGTACATCATTGAAACAGTTACCAGCATCAGTAACTGGGACTCAGACCCACTAGGGACTTACTTCGAATCTTGTAGGGCCTGCCTCAAACTTGTCCCATGGTAGGATGGGCAAGCTGGAGCAATTATCCACCAATTCCCTTCTCTCACACTTCCAGGCTGCATCTGTGGGCTGGTTGAGGGGACCTGTGACTTAGGGGAAAGCCTTAAGGGGTCATGGCAACATGCATGGAACTGCTTACCCCAGCAGCACTGAAATTATTTGGGTAAAAGAGGGGTGGTGCAAAGCACCACAGTGTCTAACATAATCTTCACCCTAAATTGCTCTTCCCCATGTCTATTCCCTTTCTCCATTAATAAGTACTACCTACCAAGTTGCCTAAGCCAGAATGCTTTGAGTTACCATGTATTTCCCCATTCCTCCATCCCCCACAGCTAATGTTGACAATTTTTGCTATTTCTAATGTTTGGAATAGCTTTTAGCCACAGCCCATCTCCCTTCCCACTCCTGCTACCACATCATGTCTTCATTCAACCAGCAGCCTCCTAATTGTTCTCTTGTTTCCAGAGTGTTCCCCTCCAGTTCACTTGCTATATAGTTGTCAAGAATACCAAACTAAATCTGACCATGCCACTGTCCTACTTAAGATCTTTTGATTGTTCTCTATAGTTTTTAGGATATAGCACAAAATTTATTTAAATATAGATTAAAAAGCAGCTCATGAACTGGCTCTTGTTTATCTTTCTAATCTCATTGCTTTGCCCAAAATGAACTAATTTTATTTTCATGAACTACAGGTCATGTTCTTTCTTAGCTCCTTGACTTTGCATCAACTGTACTTTTGCCTACAATGCCTTTCTTAATCTCCTTTGTCTCATTAACTTTGTCTTACCCAATCGTCTTTCCCTACCAGAAACATTTTTGAATCCTCTTCCTATTTTGTAAATGTACCACTCCAACATCTGTCAGAGCATAATAATTATCTGTCACAGTACAGTAATCATTTGTTCATTTGTGTGTCTCCATCTCAAGAGAATACACACCTTGAAGGGAAGGAAGTAACTACAGGTGAGGTCCAAGAATTCTAATGCATGTGGTCTTGGGTCCATATATCCAGAGGCTTTGGGCTTTGTTGGCAAAAACTTAATCTTCAGTTCAACAAGATATTTAACAAAGCTTTTCATAATAAGTTTGTAGCCTGGATATATTTTATATATATATAAATAAAATATTAATTTTAATCCAAACCCATTGCTGTTGAGTTGATTCTGACTCATGGTGACCCTGTAGGACAGAATAGAACTGCCCCATAGGGTTTCCAGGGAGAACCCGGTGGATTCAAACTGCCAACGTTTTGGTTAGCAGCCACCAGGGCATATATTACACACACACACACACACACATATATACATATACATGTTACTTGGCTTTACTCTGTTCAACAGTTTAGAAACTACTTTATTAATTGCATAATGCCGTACTTAGAACATTTCTGGATGACCTAAAGCTTGAAATAATAGTACAGTCATTGACTGTGTATTTATTGAGTCAAAAGAGTCAATGAGTTCAAAGTAATTTATTCAAACAAGATAATTGTCATTAAAATTATTAAAAGAGCATAATGACTTATCATTTAGAAATTGTTAAAGAAAATTCTAAAACCAGCAAAAATTGGGAGGAAAAAAGTGTGTGGGGGGGAATCACCTATTATCCTAATACCTAACCACACTTACTGTCAATAACTTTGATCCACTTACTTTTTTTTTAACAAGTAGACACTTTTTTCATATAGCCATAATCATATTGTAAATACAATGTTATTCCTATTTTATTTTGTTTGATACAGTGAACATAATCAAACTGAAAATATATAATGTTAAAGTCCTGCACTTTGGCTTAAAAAAAATATTTCTCAAGTACAAGATAAACAATACAGAACCTAACATTGTTTGTGTTAAAACATTCACAAATACAACACACAAGTAAAATACCTGGGGCAATGAGTTTGCCACAATCTCAACATGAATTTCTATTGAGATAAGACTTCCAAAAGTCAGTTGCAATATTAGGATACTTTAATAAACATGTGGATAAATGTTTCCAAAGCAGGATAACATATAACCCTCCTGTAAATGATCTGAGAATATCATTTGGTTGAAATATCTGAGATGTTTAGCATAGAAAAATAGAAGAATTGGGAGAACTGTAACTATTTTTGGAGTTATAATTCTTTAACAACATTTACTTGGATTTATCTCTAATTCCAACCCTAACGTAAAAGTATGTGCTTCAAAAATGACAGAGACCTATTGCCATACTTCATTAAGTTGAGCAACTATTAACAGGGTCCTTAATGATGCACGGATAAAAACTAAGGGTCTCATGGTCTCGGGGGACATCTAGCTCAATTGGCATAACATAGTTGATAAAGAAAATGTTCTACATTCCACTTTGGTGAGTAGCGTCTGGGGTCTTAAAAGCCTGTGTGTGCCAAGATATTCTACCGCTCTCACCCCATCTAGAGTAAGGGAGAATGAAGAAAAGCAAAGTCACAAGGGAAAGATTAGTCCAAAGGACTGACAGACCACAACTACCACAGCCTCCACAAGACTGAGTCCAGTACAATTAGATGGTGCCTGGCTATCACCACTGACTGCTCTGACAGGGATCACATTAGAGGGTCCTGGACAGAGCTGGATGGAGAAAAATGTAGAACAAAATTCAAACTCACAAAAAAAGACCAGACTTACTGGCCTGACAGATTGGAGAAACCCCAAGAGTATGGCCCCCGGGCACCCTCTTAGCTCAGTAATAAAGTTACTCTTGAGGTTGACCCTTCATCATAAGATTAGACAGGCCCATAAAACAAAATGAGACTAAAGAGGCACACCAGTCCAGGGGCAAGAACTGGAAATAGGAGGAGACAGGGAAGCTGGTAATAGGGAACCCAAGGTCAAGAAAGGGAGAGCGTTGATATGTCATGGGGTTGATAATCAATGTCACAGAACAATATATATACAAATTTTTTAATGAGAAGCTAGTTTGTTCTGTAAACCTTCATCTAAAGTAAATAAAAAAAACAAACCAACAAACACAAAAACACCAAAGGCCCCTCAGGTATAAGCTTCTCACTGTGACCGGGAAAATGAGGACATAATTTCCAAACCAACAGAAACCCTAGAAGCAACTACATTTCATGTACAGTTATAAAGCAGCATAAATTTTCTTTTTCTTAAAAAAAAGTTTCTTTTTTTATATTGGATAATTAAATTTAAAAAAGGAATGAAAACTTGTTAAAACAGAAAAAGAAATGTACATTTCTAAAAATACAAAATCAATGTTAATAGTGCATAGGGTGTTCCTCCATGCCTTTTCTTCTAGGCTCTTACAAATGTATTCACTGCTCATCTGTCAGTTCGTCAATACTGTAAGTGGTAGCTTACATGTTGCTACGATGCTAGCAGCTATTGCAAGTACCAGCTATGGTCACTCATAGTGGACAGGTTTCAGTGGAACTTCCAGACTAAGACAGACTAAGAAGGAACTTCTGGAGGTCTACTTCTGAAAACTAGCCCGTGAAAACCTATGGATAACAAAACAATATTGTCAGATATAGTGCTGGAAGATAAGCCCCCTAGGTTGGATGGCACTGTACAGTAGCCACAATAATGGACTCAAACATACCAATGATCAGGAAGATGGTGCAGTACTGGGCAAGATTTCACTCTAATATATAAGTTGCCATGAGTTGGAGCCTATTCAACGGCAACTAACAACACCAAACATATACTTCCAAATTTATATATAGTTTTTCTTTCCTTTTTTTTTTTTTTTAATGCGATCTTATAATACATGGGGTTATACCTTTCTCATGTAAAAATATACCAAGGTAGCCCTCTTTGACCAGATTGCAATATATGGATCTAACACATTATTTTACATAGTCGTTTTATATTTCATAGGATGGATATGCAATAAATAAAAATTATTTTATAGCCATTTAAGTTTTTTCCAGTTTTTTTTTTTTACCATTGTTTGCCCTTTATCAACCATTGTTACTAACAATACAGTAATAAACATTCAAATATACCAATAGTTTTATTTCTGTGAGATAGACTTCTAAAGTTTGGATAGCTGGGTCAAAGAGTATGTTCACTATTTTAAAATATACAACCAGATTACTTTCTAAAAAATCATATAGCTTTCCACAGATTCCTACAAACTCTCCACCTCTATAGGAATTTGGCTATTCTGGATTTTACATTTTCGCAAAGATGTCTTCAAACATTTAAAATATTTTCAAACAAGAATAGGCTTATTTTGTATCATTCCAAAGCCCAGAACTAATAGTAATGAAATTAGACTTTGGATTGATATAATCATTTTAACAATTGTTCATAAATGGAATAGAAAGACTTATTAGGAGGTCAACTTACTGCTTCTGGAATCTGTGCTTTGGAAATGATCTTTTTAAAAATAATCATATATTTGCATAATAATTTATTGTCTACCTAGCATATGAATATCTTTTTACTTCTATTAAAGTTAGGGTCTCTATTAATCACTATCCTATAGATATCTAAGTTTAGAGTGTAAGTAGGCAAAAAAAATCTTGTTTTTTGAAAATTTATATTAATCCCAAATACATTCTCTTGTTTTCTCTTTATCTGTCTCCCTCCGCCCCAAGCTTTATCTCTGGCATTTTGAAAAAACAGAAGGTTATGGGATACATCATTTATTCAAAATTATGTGGGATAGTTGCTAATATCCTAATTATTGATCTTTCTCAGATTTGTTTACCAACTTAATATCCACTTTAAAATCTAAATGTTTAATAGAGGCCTACCTGTAAACATAATAGGGTTCTTTGTATTAGACTGAATTCTATCATCCTAGTTAATATCAGTGATGTTGAAACCAACATATGACCCACAACATATTCTTCTGTTGTTCTCCCATAACTAAATTTTGATATGAAAATCAAAGAAGACTTAAAAAACAAAACTAAATGGGATAATCTCGTGGTTAAATTCTGCTTTGGTAGATGTTGCAGTTCTTAGAAAGCCAGGAAAAGAACATATTCTCACAACAGTAAACACAGCCAACCACAGAACTTGGTCGTTAATTTCTTGGCAACAATGAGAGTAATACACTATCTCAAGGACAGATGACACGATATTTCCCAGATGTCACTGTTTAGTTGTGTCATTGTCCAGCAGCAGCCACTGATTAGAAATAATCCTTCCTCCCCCTGAAGGAGCATGGCCAGCACTGAAGGCAGTAGGGGAGATGTTGGCAAGGTACCGGAACAGGTGGCAGCAGCAGGTGTGATAGGCTAGAGATGACAAGGGCACAGAGTGTACTGTTGGCAAGCTGTGGGTAACCAGAGTTCAGGAACTACTGAGAGCAAAGAAACGGCAGAGATGGTGGCACAGGGATAGAGGAGCAGGGCATAACAGACTGTCATAGCAGGATGACAGGTACCCCCTGAACAAACACAAGCAGGAATGTGATGAGAGTGGAAGTCGTGGCCTGCAGGCCTAAATTGGCTTGGGAGGATCACACCATGATGACAGGGAAGCCTGCAGTATTCCAGCAGACTTGAGAGTCACCCAGAGCTCATATGCCAGAAGGCAGTCAATACACTGTGGCCACTATGGAGAGAGGAAAACAAAGAAAAATGAACCTCAGTGATATTTATTTTTCATTAGTTGGTGCTTTGCTTTTTTTCTTTTTTCGTTTTTTTCCACTCGAGGAACAATGATCTGAGAAGGGCATCTGGGGATCTCCAAATATTCTAAGAACCCAGACTTCTTAGATTGGGAGTCTAAGATTGAAAGTCTTATCAAAACTCCCATTCTAGCTGCTCTATAGCTTGATAAGACCATTTACAAGCTGATTAAGTAAAAATGACTGTCAAATACTTTTCTTTTATGATTCCATTGAATAATATTTACTGATGCCAGATTGCTGCACAAGAGCTGTCTAAAATGGTGAGTCACTGAGGACCGCTGCTGTGCTGGATTTGGATACTGTCTTGACAGTATGTAGCTATACGGTGCAAGGACATTTCAATTCAGTGTGATAGAATTTCATCAATATTTTATTATGTTTATCTTGACATTGTTTCACATGAGAAAGTATTCCTCTAGGGGAATAATATTCCAAAAATATCAATTCTACTCAAGGGAGAGCTGAATTGCAGAGTTCAATTTCAGTACCTCATATTATACAGTGTTTTCCAATTACACTTAACAATAAACTTAAGGGTCATGATTATTAAAATGTTAACTTGTAGTAACAACAAAATTCACTTATTCACTCAAGTTTCCTGAGTGCTTTTGCACAGGGTTCTGTTCTAGGTGCTAGAGATACAGCAAGGAATAACAACAACAAAGAAGAAAATAGCCATGCCTTTATGACACTTTCATTCTGGCAGAGGGAGAAACATGTAATAAATACACAACTAAAAATATATTTAAACATAGTAAGCAGGATAGAGATATCAAGTTGGAAGAGGGAATATGGCTATTTTATAAAGGGTGGTCAAGGCAGGCCTTTCTGATAAATTGCCATTGGACAGAGACATGAAAAGTGAGGACACAAGCTATACAGGTACTGAGTGGAAGAACATTCTGGGAAAACATGCTTGGTGCCATCCAGGAAGAGCAAATAAGCCAATGTGGTTAAAACACATTAAGAAAGAATGAAAGTGGTAGAAGAAGAGGTCAAAGGGTATGGGGTACTCACCATGTGTAACCTTACAGAAGATGGAAAGTATTGTGACTTATATTCTGAGAGATAAAGGAAACCATCGAGGGATTCTGAGCAGAATTATATGTCTGAAAAATTTCATAAGAATCGCCCTGACTGCTGGGTAGATGAAGTGCAGAGGATATGAGGATCAAACTAGAAGTTATAGTAGGAGACTGCTGAAGTAATCTAGTTCTGAGATGACGGTGACTAATGCACTTGCAGTGGAGGAAATGAAAGTGGTAATCCATAGGCTGAATACATAGTCTGGTTATTCTGGATATATTTGGAAGATAGAGCAACAGGAGTTGCTGATGGATAGAATGTGTACAGTACAAGAGTAACAGGAAGCTAGAAATGACACCAAATTTTCTTTTTTAATTAAGCAGCTTGGCAGAATGGTTATGCCATTAACTGATATAGAGAGAAGACTGCTAGAAAAATAGGTTTTAAGGAGAGAATTGGAAGTTCTAATTTGACTATTAGATAACCACGTGAAGATATTGAGTATGCAGTTGTTTGTAAAAGTCTGGAATTAGGGAGAAATCTGCTCTAGAGGTATAAATTCAGAAGTCATCAGCACGTAGATGAAATTTAAAGCCAAGAGACGAGGTGAGATCACCCAGGAAATTAGTGTACCTAGAAAAGAGGTTCAAAGACTCCAAAGTTAAGACACGAATGAAATGAAATGGAAAGAAAAAGAGACTGAAAAACCCTATCCAGTGAGATAAGAGAATTGAAACAGAAGAAAATATTTCAAAAATGGGAAAGCAATCAGCCATGTTAAATGTCGATAGTCAAATCAAATGAGAACCAAGAATTGAGCATTAAATCTGACACGATACTGAATTTGTTGACCTTCAAAAATACCATCTGTCTGATGATAAGAAGGAAAGCTTGATTACAATGGGTTTCAGAGAAGAAGAGAAAAGAACATTTGGAGATTTCTAGAAAAGACAACTTTCACTCATTCATGAATTTTGTTGTTTGAGAGGAACAGATAAATAAGAAAGTGGCTAAACGGGGATGTCAGAATGCTTTTTTAAAGATAGGAGATATTAATAGTATGTTTGTATAAGGATGGGAATGATCAGGTAAAAAGAATAACTTGATGTAAAAGAGGAAGGGGAGAGGTGCTGGGTGCAATTCAACGCATTAGGGTAGGAAAGAGTTTCTCAGCTTCAGTACTATTGACATTTCGGGCCGGATAATTGTTTGTCATGGAGGGCTCTTCAGTATACTGTAGGATGCTTAGCAGAATTCCAGGCTTCTATACACTGAATGGCTGAAACCCCCCCGCCGCCCACCCCACCCCTAATAGAGTTGTGACAATCAAAAATGTCTCTAGAAATTATCAAATGTCCCCTGGTGACAAGGAGAATCATGCCTCATTGAGAACTATACGTCTAGGATTTGGTGTAATTACGGATAGGTATGAATTTAGTGCTGTCATTCTGATGTCTTTTGTGTGTGTGTGTGTGTTGTTGACAGTTTCTTTTTCCCACTTAATTTTATGTGCCGAGTAGATTATCTTTATATATTATTCTTTCCTCATATTCATTGTTGTTGATTTTGTTTCTGCAGAGTCTCTATTTTTTTCTTGTATTTTATTTTGAGGTGTAGGATAGCTTGTCTCCTTTGTGGTTAGCTTATTATTTACCCCTATTTTTCTAAATTTCCACCTAACTTTTATTTCTTTGTATCGCTTTGTCTTCTCCATACGGAAGATCTATGACTACATTTCTTAGTCCCTCTTTATTGATTTAATGTTGTCTTCTTTTACATAATAACATAGCTGTTTCAAGTGTATTTTTTTCTTGATTTATTTTTGTGATTTCCCTGTCTGGGTTGACTTCTGATTCCTCTGCCCAGTGCTCTAGTCTTGGGTTGGTATCTGATATTATTGATTTTCTGACCAAGGAACCCCCTTTAGTATTTCTTGTAGTTTTGGTTTGGTTTTTACGAATGCCCTAAACTTCTGTTTATCTGGAAATGTCCTAATTTTACCTTCATATTTGAGGGACAGTTTTGCTGGATATAAAATTCTTGGCTGGCAATTTTTTTTCCTTCATTTTTTTTTATAAGTCATCCCATTGCCTTCTTGCCTGCATGGTTTCTGCCGAGTAGTCCAAGCTTATTCTTATTGACTCTCCTTTGTAGGTAACTTTTCATTTATCCCTATCTGCTCTTAAAATTCTCTATGTTTGCTTTTGGCAAGTTTGATGATAATATGTCTTGGTGACTTTCTTTTAAAACTACCTTGTGTGGAGTTCCATGAGCATCTTGGATAGATGTCTTCTCATCTTTCACGATATCAGGGAAGTTTTCTGCCACAAATCTTCAACAATTCTTTCTGTATTTTCTTTTATCCCTCCCTGTTCTGGTACTCCAATCACTCATAGGTTATTTCTCTTGATAGAGTCCACATGATTCTTACGTTTTCTTCATTTTTTTTTTATTCTTTTATCTGATTTTTCTTCAAATATATTAGTGCCAAGTGATTCATCTTCAAGTTCAGAAATTCTGCCTTCCACTTGCTCAGTTCTTCTCCTCTGACTTTCTACCAAGTTGTCTACTTCTGTAATTTTATTGTTAACCTTCTGAATTTCTGATTGCTGTCTGTCTATGGATTTTTCCAGCTTATTAAACTTTTTATTATGTTCCTGAATAATCTTTCTAATTTCTTCAATTACTTTATCTGTGTGTTCCTTGGCTTGCTCTTTGTGTTGACTCATTTCCTTCTTGATGTCTTGAAGGGTTCTGTATATTAGTCTTTTGTATTCTGCGTCTGGTAATTCCAGGAAGGCACTTTCATCTAGAAGATCCCTTGATTCTTTGTTTTGAGAGCCTGTTGAGGTTATCATGGTCTGTTTCTTTATGTAACTTGATATTGACTGTTGTCTCTGAGCCATCTATAAGTTATTGTATTAGTTTATGTTTGCTTACTGTGTCGTAGCTTCTTGCTTTCTTTTGTTTTGGTATGGCCAAATGGGTTGCTTGAGTGAGCTAGCTTGATTCTTTTTGCCTTTGGAGTTCTGACTTCCTATCCCCAGATGGCTAGAGCTGTTATCAGGTATATGAGTCTAGGAGTCCATTCACTTTTCTTGTATGAATTTAGGTCAGGTGTGTGGTATAGGCTCTGTCCTACAGTCTTAGAGGAGCAGAGGTGGTTGGTGTAGGTACCGGTATCTGGTTGCAGCAGGGGGTCAAACTCTGAAAAAGGCAGGGGGGTGAGAATCATCCCCCACATGTCTCTGAGGAAAGCGTGTCCCTGTCCCCTAGAGCATACAGGTGGGTGGGTTCTGTAGACAGACCATGAGCACCCAATGTTTTTGGTTGTAAGGACTGGGAGGTACCACCTATCCTTGGACCCCTGTTGCAGGTGGCTGGGTGCCCTGAGTGGAGCCACCAGTCCTTAGGCACCTGATGTGGGTAGGTGAGGACTGTGTTTAATAGGCAAAGCAATGTCAAAGATCAAACACCCACCTCTCTGCAGCACAGCTGAAACAGTTGGAGTCTGACAACAAGGGCCTATTCTCCTGAAATAGGCCCACACAGGCCCATGCAGAGGGGAAAGGTACTCAAAGTCCATGGACTGTTTATGCCTGGACAGGAGCCGCTTATGTCCTGAGTTCCTCCAGTTAGTGGACCTGGCAAATTATCTTTTCCCCCAATTGCAAATTTATTCCTTCTCCAAGGCTGAGAGGATGGCTCTAGGTGCTCAACAGGGGCTAACTCAGGCCCAGGGAAATCAGCCACTGAGGCGGCTTGGGAATTGGGCACAGGGGGAGGAGGGAGGTAAAATACACGCAAGTATTTAGCTTTTGCCGAGACGGTGCTGTTCTTCTCTGGTTCTGGAGATGTGAGTAGGCTGTGTGTCTGGCTGCTTCTCCCTGAGGAAACTGTGGCTGAATGCTAGTACCAGCCTGCTGCCACTGCTCCTGGGAATTGTGCCTGAGGGCTCCCCGCGATTCAGGCCCAGTAACTCCTCTCTGCTTCTAAACTGTTTATTCCTCCCCCTGCCCCTCAGTTCGTTTTCTAACCTTGCCTTTGATGTTCAGGGCCCCTAGCTTGTCATAAATATACTTGTTTCACTTGGTTTTTCGGGTATTTTTGTAAGGGGGCTCACTGGAAGCATCTCTCTATTCTGCCATCTAGGCTCCGCCAGTGTCCAGGTGCAGGATTTGGTGTTAGGTAAGAGTACAGACAATTCATCTACACTAAAAGGAGGGAAATCAACATAAATGGTTATGGGTATAGGTAATCTTGAAAATGTGATAGTGGGAATTCAAGGAATTACTACTGATTAATTTTGTTTCATCTAGGAATAAGAAGGGGAATGAATGTATTGAAGATTGGAGAAGAAAAGAGAGATAAAGAATCATGTGCAAGAGAGGGATGGTGAATAGTCTAGGAAAAAGCAGTTGGATTGCCAGAGAACACTAAAGCTAATTGTTGTGCTGTGCTGTCCAGTCGATTCTGACTCATAGTTTCCAAGGAGTGGCTGGAGGATTTGAACTGCTGACCTTTTGGTTAGCAGCCTAAGCTGTTAACCACTGTACCACCAGGGCTCCAAAGCTAGGGGTAATGAATTTAAATTAAACCAGTCAGTATGATTAGGGCATTTTTGTCAACCATGTCCAGCTGTTAAAGTGGAGAGACAGAATACAGAGAGAGCTTTATAGAGCATACAGGAAATAAACTAGGGAGAAAGAAGAAAGAGAGTTAAGGTAGTAAAACTTAAGCTGAAAAAGGAGGGAAAAGAGGAGATGAGGTAGTGAAGGACAGTGAAAAGGTAGTATAATCAGGGGATTGTGGGTTTTTAACGGGTTGAAGCATTGTTGGAGTTGTACTAGACAGAAGAGCTGAAGAGAGAGGATGTGGTGGCCAAAGAGTGGGAGGTTTGTAAATGGGATTATGTGTGTGAGGGGAGGGTTGCAGGTAGAATTCAAAATACAACTGTGGTTGTGGGAGGAGAACAAGATTTTTAGAGAAAAGGAAACCAAGGAACTAATAGGCAATAGCTTTGAAGGATACATAACACAGGTATGAAAATCATTAAAAACTATGATAGAAATAGTGTTAGAGAGAAAGAAAGTGACTGTGATCCAGGAGATAACATCTTCAAGAAGTAAAGAGATTGGGCCTCTGTAGATGTCTCCAGCAAGGATACTAGCAAGTGGTATAATCTGATGACATAAGCTCCAAAGATGCAGGTTTTAGACAGAAGTGAAGGGCAATAGTCTAGAAGAACACTTACCAAATTCCAGCCTAATGACATGAGGGACATGAGAGAGAAAACAGCTGTGACTTGTGGGAGCTGTAGGGGAAGCAAGGTCACCAAAGGGAGGGGGAACAAAGCATAATTTAGAGCAAGAAGATGAAGCCAGCATTTAAAAATGCAGTTAAAGACATTATGGGTTTTACTCATGATGAAACATGAGCTCTAAAGGGCACAGTAGAAAATTTTTGAGAATTAAGGAAGAAGGGAAAAAGGGTTAGATGAGGAAACATGCAGAGTTGTATGGAGATGAGAGGCTTCTTGTGATGATGCTGTAAACTGGAAAGTAGGACATGATAAGATTAGTCCTGATGGCTCCTTGGACCAGCATCTTTAGAACATTTTAAGAAGTACATTTTATTTGGTTTCTGGACTAACGAAGAAGAATTCGGCATCCGGACTGAGGAAAAATTAACAACCTGGGATATGCAGATGATGCAACATTTCTTACTGGAAGTGAAGAGGACTTGAAGCACTTACGAATGAAGATCAAAGACTACAGCCTTCAGTGTGGATTACAGCTCAACATAAAACAAAAATCCTTACAACTAGCCCAATAAGCAATATCATGATAAACAGAGAAAACATTGAAGTTGTGAAGGATTTCATTTTACTTGGATCCACAATCAACACCCATGGGAGAAGAAATCAAACAACGTATTGCATTGGGCAAATCTGCTGCAAAAGACCTTTTTTTTTTTTTTTTTTTTTTTTTATAATGACTTTTATTAAGCTTCAAGTGAACGTTTACAAATCCAATCAGTCTGTCACATATAAGTTTACATACATCTCACTCCCTACTCCCACTTACTCTCCCCGTCTTGAGTCAGCCCTTTCAGTCTCTCCTTTCTTGACAATTTTGCCGGCTTCCCTCTCTCTCTATCCTCCCATCCCCCCTCCAGACAAGAGTTGCCAACACAATCTCAAGTGTACACCTGATATAATTAGCTCACTCTTCATCAGCGTCTCTCTCCCACCCGCTGACCAGTCCCTTTCATGTCTGATGAGTTGTCTTCAGGGATGGTTCCTGTCCTGTGTCAACAGAAGGTCTGGAGAGCATGACCGCCGGGATTCCTCCAGTCTCAGTCAGACCATTAAGTTTGGTCTTCTTATGAGAATTTGGGGTCTGCATCCCACTGCTCTCCTGCTCCCTCAGGGGTCCTCTGCTGAGCTCCCTGTCAGGGCAGTCATCGATTGTGGCCGGGCACCAACTAGTTCTTCTGGTCTCAGGATGATGTAGGTCTCTGGTTCATGTGGCCCTTTCTGTCTCTTGGGCTCTTAGTTGTCATGTGGGCTTGGTGTTCTTCATTTTCCTTTGCTCCAGGTGGGTTGAGACCAATTGCTGCATCTTAGATGGCTGCTTGTTAGCATTTAAGACCCCAGACGCCACATTTCAAAGTGGGATGCAGAATGATTTCATAATAGAATTATTTTGCCAATTGACTTAGAAGTCCCCGCAAACCATGTTCCCCAGACCCCCGCGCTTGCTCCACTGAGCTTTGAAGCATTCATTTTATCCCGGAAACTTCTTTGCTTTTGGTCCAGTCCAATTGAGCTGACCTTCCATGTATTGAGTGTTGTCTTTCCCTTCACCTAAAGCAGTTCTTATCTACTGATTAATCAATAAAAAAACCCTCTCCCACCCTCCCTCCCTCCCCCCCTCGTAACCACAAAAGTATGTGTTCTTCTCAGGTTTACTATTTCTCAAGATCTTATAATAGTGGTCTTATACAGTATTTGTCCTTTTGCCTCTGACTCATTTCGCTCAGCATAATGCCTTCCAGGTTCCTCCATGTTATGAAATGTTTCAGAGATTCGTCACTGTTCTTTATCGATGCGTAGTATTCCATTGTGTGAATATACCACAATTTATTTACCCATTCATCCGTTGATGGACACCTTGGTTGCTTCCAACTTTTTGCTATTGTAAACAGAGCTGCAATAAACATGGGTGTGCATGTATCTGTTTGTATGAAGGCTCTTGTATCTCTAGGGTATATTCCGAGGAGTGGGATTTCTGGGTTGTATGGTAGTTCTATTTCTAACTGTTTAAGATAACGCCAGATAGATTTCCAAAGTGGTTGTACCATTTTACATTCCCACCAGCAGTGTATGAGAGTTCCAATCTCTCCGCAGCCTCTCCAACATTTATTATTTTGTGTTTTTTGGATTAATGCCAGCCTTGCTGGTGTGAGATGGAATCTCATCGTAGTTTTAATTTGCATTTCTCTAATGGCTAATGATCGAGAGCATTTTCTCATGTATCTGTTGGCTGCCTGAATATCTTCTTTAGAGAAATGTGTGTTCATATCCTTTGCCCACTTCTTGATTGGGTTGTTTGTCTTTTTGTGGTTAAGTTTTGACAGAATCATGTAGATTTTAGAGATCAGGCGCTGGTCGGAGATGTCATAGCTGAAAATTCTTTCCCAATCTGTAGGTGGTCTTTTTACTCTTTTGGTGAAGTCTTTAGATGAGCATAGGTGTTTGATTTTTAGGAGCTCCCAGTTATCGGGTTTCTCTTCATCATTTTTGGTAATGTTTTGTATTCTGTTTATACCTTGTATTAGGGCTCCTAGGGTTGTCCCAATTTTTTCTTCCATGATCTTTATCGTTTTAGTCTTTATGTTTAGGTCTTTGATCCACTTGGAGTTAGTTTTTGTGCAAAAGACCTTTTTAAAGTGTTAAAAAGCAAAGACGTTACCTTGAGGACTAAGGTGGGCCTGACCCAAGACATGGTATTTTCTATCACCTCATGTGCATGCAAAAACTGGACAATGAATAAGGAAGCCCAAAGAAGAATTGTGTCTTTGAATTATGGTGTTGGTGAAGAATATTGAATATACCACGGACTGCCAGAAGAACGAACAAATATGTCTTGGAAGAAGTACATCCAGATTGTACTTAGGAGTGAGGATGGCAATGGTGCAGAACTGGGCAAGCGTTTCGTTCTGTTGTACATAGGGTTGCTGTGATTCAGAGCTGACTCCAGGGCACTTAACAACAATAACACATACTTACATATCTCTGAAACAAATGTTTATAAAATAATACTTAACCAAACCACGTGTGATTTATTTGTTATACGATTTTTTTCTATTCTAAACTATTCTTTTTAAAATGTTATAACCTACTAATTTTATTTCACAACCCGCCATGCCCAGCAAGTTAAAAAACACCTTCTTAAACAGATTGTGTGGAGGTGAGGTTGTATTTGGTTGGAGAGAGGTTTTTCTTATATACTTCTTAGTGATGGCCAACTGATTACAAGTCTCTTGTAACGGAAATAAATTCCAAACCCATAGGTGCGAGAAATAGAATTTTCTTTGTTTTATGTAACAATTGAATTTATTTCTCTTTGCCTTCATTATGCCAAATTGGCAAAGATTTTATGAGTCATTCTTGGAGTTTTTCATCCCTCTCCCTGTTTGAAGTAGGTTTGGTGTGACCTAGGGGACCTGGACTCATTAACAATTTGTCAATATAGATTGCCACTAGGACAACCATTTTTCCCCTCTGAGCTATCCCTTCGGAATTACTGAACCCTGCTGTGTGTGCAGTATCTGTGGTATGTATTCATCAGACACTTTTCTCTATGGTCTTCTTCCTTCCTGCCAATGCTACTAGAGTAGCACAGTCCCAAGGTATCTCCTTTTATATCTGACTCTAGGCTACCCCGCCCCAAACTCCGGAGACCATTCTTTTTAAGTTCTCCTAAGCGTTTGAGCTTTTAATACACCGTTGTTTTTTTTTTAATACTTGTATACTGCTTGTGTTTCTACCCAGCCATATAGTTCCTTTAAAGCAACAAAGCACAGAGTCAGCTACTTAACTTGGGTGGAGGTCAGCAAAAGGATAAATACAGCGATAAATGAATTTAAATTAATAGATCAAAATAACATCCAGCTATATTAAGAAGCTATTTGTGACTACTGCAACAAGGGTCAAATTCTGAAAATGTTAAATACACTTGCCTCTTTTGTCTTTCTGATTATAACACCATCACCAAGCTGGCCCCAAATACCCACCTATTGGGAAAGGAAAGCTATAGTAAAGATTTCATAGAAAATGATTTGTGCATCCTCTTTTTAACAACAGTTGTATCTTTTTACATTTTTTACATTTATCCTTAAGCTGTAATATGATGACTGTCACCTGGAAGGATAAGAAGTAAGTAATAATTGAAAGAATTCCAGTAGCAGTTACAAGAAATGACCAAAGGAAGAAAGCATAGAGAAAGGGAGTTAATAGCCACAGAGAGGAAGGTAGGACCTTGAGGTGGAAAGTGGGAAGGAGAGGTAGAAGAGGAGCAGCAGCAAGAAAGTAGCAATAAAATATAGGGTATGAATGTGCTTCCTCCCTCTGCTTTTTGATAACCGACAACTCCCAGTCAGATATACCAACCAGAAGGAAAGAGATGGGAGGGGAGGGTATGGAAGGACCTGAGAGTAGAGAAACTGAACAGCTGAGAAAGGAAAAGGAAGGAAAGTGAAACCACTGAGGGAGGAAGTGCTAATGTTAAAAGGTATTTCAAGTATTGGTGTCTCCCAGCTAAAGGAATGGAAAGTTAGCAGAAGGAAAAGAAATATGAATTTAAAATAGAAATTGGTCATCAGAATAAAATTCAAAGATGGCATATAGTTCCTTTGAGGCAATCAAGTAGAGACCTTTTGTTAAGCCTTACCTAAGAATAGGTAGCTTAGAGGCTCTATACAATTATTTAAATACATTTATAGATACATACTTATATATTATATTATGTAAGTAGGCATATATTTATATGTCAGATAATCTACATTATATAATTATAAATTTGATGTGTGTTACACAAACATAATTTCCAAGACAGATAATCAGTTGATAAAATCAGAATAGGAATATGGTTAATATTCTACTGACTGTGTTGCTATGTAAACAAAAAAATAAACCCAAAACCAAAGCCCCTGCTGTCGAGTGGATTCCAACTCATAGTGACCCTATAGGACAGAGTAGAACTGCTGCATAAAGTTTCCAAGGAACACCTGGTGGATTCAAACTGCTGACCTTTTAGTTAGCAGCCATTGCACTTAACCACTACACTACCAGGAAACAGGGAATGTTCATTTGTTTTACTAGCAGTTTAAGTTTGAAGAGTTTTTTAAATTCTCCTTGGATCTTGCCATAGTAAGAAGTAATATTTTTAGCAATTCTGATTTTAAGAATGAGTATATGTGATTTAAATTTTGAAGAAATATACTGTGAAATATTTTCAGGGAAATTGGGGATTTGAAGTTGGTTTTATGTTATTTTTGTACCCATATTTTAAAACAATGAAAGGTTAAGTTTTTCTTAATGCCAAAGGATTCTCCTGGAGGGCCAGGGCAAATTACTCAGCCTCCTCTTTTATCCTATGCTATATTTGCTCTAATGCACGGGGAAAATTAAAAGATAAATTGGAGTAAAGAATATTTATTTTAAAGTTATTCAGTTGTAATTTAGATGGTGGCCAACCCAACTGGCTGTAATGATTCCAAAATGGCTCTTCCATTTGTTTGTGATGAAGGCCTGATGTTCCCTCTATTAGAGACTTTTTTTTATGAGGGATGAAGAAGGTCTTGTAAAAGTTCACAGCTCAAAACAGGTGGCATATATACACGATTATACTATTTAATGTTATATTTATTAATTTTAGTAATAAAAATACACTTGTGGATCATTCCCAAGGTCGTCATGAAGATCAAATGAGAAAATATAGGTGAATGATTTCATAAGTATAAAATACTAAAGAAATATAAACTCTGTTATTACTTATGTTTCTCCTGAAGTCTTAAATAGGCATAGCTGATCGTTCAAATAAACAAGAACAGTAAATGACAAAGTACACCTGAAGAGCGATAATTCAACTCCTGCACACATGGAGAAAAATGAAGGTTGGGAGACATTGTAAGTATTTAAAAGAGAAAATACAGAAAGATCGATCATAATTTCAGAGGCAAAGTATTTACTTCCATTACTCTTCTTTTAAGGAGATAATCGTTATCCCTAATAAATAAACCAACAATAAGTAAACCTCCTTATCTGGTTTACTCATGGGGAAAATTTTATTTAGAAATAGCCTGTACTTGTATGACATATTTCAGGGATAATAAGAAAAATAAACCAATAATTGTTTTTTTTTTAAATGATTTTCTAAAGTGGGGAAATTTGATGAAGAGACATAGTGCCTCAGATAATATATATGGCTGGTAAATTAAGATACTAAAGATAAACAAAACAATACAAAATAAAGTGTCACTGAGCAGTAGGAGAGTCCCTGGGTGCCACAAATGCTTTAGCACTGGAACTACTAGCCGAAAGGTTGGCAGTTCAAACCCACCCAGAGGTATCTCAGAAGAAAACCCTGGCAATCTGCTTCTGATAGGTTACAGCCTTGAAAACCCTATGAAACAGTTCTACTCTGCACACATGGGGTCACCATGAGTCAGAATAGACTCAATGGTAACTAACAACAACACTAAGCAGTAGGAACCCCACAGAAAATAAGTGTAAGGAGTGAAGGAAGGGTTTCTGGATAAAAGCTTCTAGAGTATGAGGGAAAAGGGAAGAGGTGACACAAAGCAGGACAGATTTGTTCTACTGCAAAGATAAGCCAGATATCTGCCTAGATTTCAGAAACATGTGAGGTCGGGCCATCTTCACGAGTTTAATGTTCTGCTGTTGCCATCTTGAAATTCCTAATAATTTCATCTTTGAAGTTGAGTCTTCTAAGTGAAATCTAATGGGAAAATGGAGATGTGAGTAAGCAGAGGAGATATGCAAAATGAGTGCCTTCAACTGCCCTTTGGCTATATTCACATATAGCCTTCACGTACCCCATGAGCACAGGCCTCCGGTGGACCCATGGCATGTAGGAGTTCAGTGAGACTCAAAGACAGTACAAGATAATGTCTGTTACATTAAGAACTGACTAAGGGTTTGGAGATCATACTTTCAGTATGAACCAGAACTTGTTTTGAATGCAGAAAGAAGGCGATGGTGTTTTGTTCCTTTTCTGTATTAACCAATAGCCAAAAACCAGTTGCTGTTGAGTCAATTCCAAACTCAAGGCAACCCACGTGTGTCAGAGTAGAACTGGGCTCCACAGAGTTTTCAATGGCTGATTTTTAAGAAGTACCGTATTTTTACACAAATAGCACGCATCTTCTACATTTGTTTGCCAATTGTGCCCTCCCCTACCAGTTATTTTTGTAAGCATGTTATGCTAATTTTTACAGCAACACATAAAAAAAAAAAACTGGCATAGTAACACTTATGAAAATACCTTATAGTGGGGAGGGAGCGGTTGGCAAACAAAGATAGAACGAGTGCGTTATTTGCATAAAAATATGATACATTGCCAAGCTTTTCTTCTGAGATGCCTTGAACCTCCTCTCCAAACTCTCTATTAGCAGCCAAGTACATTAACCATTTGCACCACCTAGGGAATCTCCAGAAGCCCTGGTGGCATAGTCATTAAGTGCTAAGGCTGTTAACCAAAAGGTTGGAAACTCTACAGGGCAGTTCTACTCTGTCCTATAGGGTTGCTATGAGTCAGAATGGACTCCACAGCAATATTCTTTTTCGGGTTTGGTACTCCTTTGTATAATCTAATCCCGTATGCTGAATACAATGACACAGAAGAAAAGGGAAAGATAGGACAACTAATAGTTCCTTGATTCTTTCAGCTCTTCCTTACTCATCAGTAAGTCAAAGGCAGAGATTATTGATAGAATGCATGCTTATCAAAAAAGGAAATAAAAACCGTTGAGTTAATTTTGTGTGGTATTTTCACTGCTCAGGTAAGAACAAAACACATAGGCACATGTACACAGTACAAAATAGAACTGTATGATTCTGCATACAAGTTAAATATGCTTATATTTACATTTAAAGCTGGCATTGCATAATATGAAGATGTACAGTGAAATGTATGCTAACAATTTAAAATGTTAATTTTTCTTTACTTAGAACAACTTTGGAAACACTGGTGGCATAGTAGTTAAGTGCTACACCTGCTAACCAAATGGTCAGCAGTTTGAATCCACCAGGCGCTCCTTGGAAACTCTTATGGGGCAGCTCTACTCTGTCCTGTAGGGTCACTATGAGTTGAAATGGACTCCATGGCAACGGGTTTGGTTTGATCTTTTTACAACAACATTAAAAAGCAAATAAATACAATGACAAGTTGAGAGAGAGAAGCAGAAAAAAATGAAAAAGCTTTGTATTTTAGTGCATTTAAGACAGCTACCTGGCCAACCGACTGGAACAGATCCATATTTGTGCCCATTCCAAGGAAAGGTGATCCGTCAGAATGCAGAAGACTTAACTCAGTCCTCTTCTCCCCTCCACTGATCACATGAGAATAGTTGACATTTTTATAACGATAAATCTTTCTATCTGTGAGCACAGGATATTTTTATATACAGGTTTTTTCTTATATTTCTCAAAAACATTTTGTAATTTTCCTCTTAAATTTCCAGATATTTACTTTTCCTTGATGATCTTATAAAAGTGTCTTCTTATTAATTTTATTTTCTAGTCTTTTGTTACTAGTATATAGAAATACAGTTGACTTTCTGAATATTGCCCTGATACCCAGCTGTTTTGCTAAACTCTTCTGTTAGTTCTAATTATTTGTGGCTTCCTTTGGATTTTTTCTATAAATGTATATAGCTGGCAAGAGGTCAAGAATAATCAATATATTTCTGAAGAGTAAAGAGGGAGAACTTGCTCTGCTAGATAATAGACCTTACTATGAAGTTACAGTAATCAAGACTGTGCAAATTCTGGCCCAGGCACAGATAAATGAATCAGTGAAGTAGAATAGAGAGCCCAGAAGCACTTAACGTATATATAGCTTATACGCAATTCAATCCTAATTTTACCCTTAATACATCACTGAAACTTTTCTTGTTAAGATGAGTAATGATGTCAAGTTGTTAAATCTAATGAAGAATTCTCAGTCCTCTTCATACTCAACTTTTCAGCAGCATTTCACACAGTTGACCATGATCTCCACATGGCAACACCAATGTTCCAGTGTGGCTCCTAGAACACCACATTGGTTTGCATCCTAAGTCACCGGACACGCTTTCTCAGTGTTCTTTGCTAATTCCACCTCCTTATGCTGATTTCTTGCTGTTGGAGTAAGGGCTGCCTGAGGGCTCAATGCTTGGTCCCTTTTTTCGCCCCAATTATATTCTGTTTTTGGATGAGCTCAACAAGTCTCATAGTTCCAAATACTGTTTGTACACCCATGAATCCAATCCAAAGCCTACATCCATTACCTATTCATACTTGGATTCTGAATAGAATTATAAATTTACCATATCCAAAACTGAGCTTCTGCTTCACTCCCCAAGCCTGCTTAATCTGAGACTTTCCCCACCTCACTTGATAGGAACTTCATCCTTCCAGTTGAGTAAACCTAAAACCCTGGCGTCATCTTTTATTACACTCCTTTTTATTCACGCCCACATCCAACCCAGCAAGAAGTCTTGTTACCTCTACCTTCAAAATATATTCATCACTAGTGCCCAAAAAACTAATGTCTAAATACTGCTTCTTAGTACAAGGACTAGGGCCAGGTCTAGAGCAGGAAATCACTTATCTTGTTATATGAGAATTAAAGGAAGGTATCAAAGGCTATCAAGGACTCAGGAGCCACCATGAAGAGATAGCCACCAGACCAATTTGAACTAATTTATCATCAATAGAAATTATACACACAATGGATTTAAGAATATAAAATATGTTTACAATTATCAGTTCATTATAATACTTCAAAAAACACACGTATACACTAACATACACATACACACACACTATCACACCTTGGTCAGTCATCTTTAGAGAACACTAGGAAACCATCTCAATATCTTGAAAATGAGTAAAAGTAAGGGGAGGACCACATTTGTTTTTCCTGTACCTCAGGATAACCAAATAGTTGTTTTTGTTGTCAGGTGCTGTCTAGTCAGTTCCAACTCATAATGACCCTATGTACAACAGAATGAAACACTGCTTTGTCCTGGGCCAACCTCACAATCATTGCTATGTTTGAGACCACTGTTGCAGCCACTGGTTCAATTCATCTTGTTGAGGGTCTTCATTCCTTTTTTCCTGATCCCATGCTTTACCAGGAGCCCTGGCTGCACAGTGATTAAGAGCTTGGCTGCTAACCAAAATGTTGGCGGTTCAGATCCACCAGCCAGGCACTCCTTGGAAACCCTATGGAGCAGTTCTACTCTGTTCTATATGGTCACTATGAGTCTGAATCAACTCGATGGCAATGGGACTACTTTACCAAGCATGAAGCCCTTCTCCAGGGTCTGATCTCCCCTGATAACATGTCCAAAGTACATGAGACAAAGTCTTGCCATCCTCTGGCTGTACTTCTTCCAAGACAGATTTGTTAGGTCTTCTGGCAGTCCATGGTATATTCCATATTCTTCACCAACATCATAATTCAAATAAATCAATTCTTCGGTCTTCCTTATTCATTGTCCAGCTTATACATGCATATGAGGTGATTGAAAATACCATGGTTTGGAGCCAATAAATGACGAAAAGATACTCATGATCATTAGTCATTAGAGAGATGCAAATCAAAACTGCAATGAGATATCATCTCACCCCAGCTAAAATGGCATTGACAAAATAAAAAAAAAAAAGATAACAATGCATGTTGGTGAGAATGTGGGAAGATTGGAACCCGTATCCATTGCTGGTGGGAATGTAAAATGGTACAACCACCGTGGAAAATATATGGTGCTTCCTCAAAAAAACAGAAATAGCAATTCCACTCTTAGGGATATGCCTTAGATACATAAAAGTATTGCCGTGAACACAACTCATCAGACATGGAAGGGACTGGACAATGGGTTGGAGAAAGATGCTGATGCAGAGTGAGCTACTTGTATCAGGTGGACACTTGAGACTGTGTTGGCATCTCCTGTCTGGAGGGGAGATGGGAAGGTAGAGAGGGTTAGAAACTGGCAAAATTGTCGTGAAAGGAGAGACTGGAAGGGCTGACTCATTAGGGGGAGAGTAAGTGGGAGTATGGAGTAAGGTGTATATAAGCTTATATGTGACAGACTGACTTGATTTGTAAACGTTCACTTAAAGCTCAATAAAAATTATTAAAAAAAAAAAAAGTATTGCCGTGAACAGATACTTGCACTGTTATGTTCATTGCAGCTTTATTCACAATAGCAAAAAAAAAAAAAAAAAAAAAAAATAACTGAAGTGTTCATCAGTGGATGAATGGATAAGCAAAATTTGGAATATACATACAATGGAATGCTATGCAACCATAAAGAACAATGGTAAGTCTGCAGAACATAACATGGATGGACCTAGAGGGCATAATGTTAAGTGAAATAAGTCAAGCACATAAGTACAAACATTGTATGATCCCTCTTTTATAAGAAGACATGTATAAAGAGACCAATGTTCAATGATGGTTACCAGGGGGAGGAGCTGGGAAGGAGGAAGCATTCTCTAGATGGTAAATACTTTTTATTTTTGGTGGTGGGAAAAGTGGCACTGAATATGGGTAAAGTGAGCACAGCTTGACCAAAGTAAATGATGTTACTAAGAAGCACTCAAGAGAAAAAGATGCTTGTACTAAAGAAATTCATATATATAATTTGGCAACAACACCAACAATGACCAAGAAATGAGTGCATATTCACGTATGTATGTGTATAGGCATATAGGTATAAGTGTAGATACAGGTGTATACATAAGTCTGCACAGATAGAAGTATCTCTACGTACATGTAAGTACAGATACATGTGTGGAGGCACATATGTTCATAGAAGACACAATTACTGATACTTCTCAGGCATAGCTAAACACCTCAAGAGATTGGTTTTCTAGGTTTGAACACTTAGGACCTTAGTCTAATGGAACAACTCAGTCAATTGGCATAATACAGTTCACAAAGTTCATGTTTTGCATTCTAGTGAAGTGAATAGTGTCTGGGGTCTTAAAAGCTTATGAGTGGCCATCTAAGGTACAACTATTGGTTTCTACTTGTCTGGACCAAAAGGGTAAGAAGGTAACCAAAATCACAGAGAAGATACACATGTACAAGGCTGATTGCCTATACAAACCACGACCTCAACTACACTGAGAGCAGAAAAACTAGATGGTACCTTGCCACCAACACTGACTGATCTGACCTCGACCACAATAGATGATCCTGGTTAGAACGGGAGAAAAATGCAGAACAAAATTCAAATTCATAAAAATGGCCAGATTAACTGGATCACTGAGATCAGAGGACTCCCTAAGACTATTGCCCTAGACACTCTCCAAACCTTGAACCAAAACTATCCCTTGAGGTCACCTTTTAACAGAAAAGCAGAGTAACCGACAAAATGAAAGGATATTACCAGTTAGATTGGTGCTCTACTAAAAAACATCTATATCAGTAACTTGCTGTGTAAAGTTTCATCAAAAACACAATAGAATATTATTTTAGAAAAAGAAAATACCGTGGCTTGGATCAGGTACACCTTAGTCCTCAAAGTGATATCTTTGCTTCTGAACACTTTAAAGAAGTCTTTTGCAGTAGATTTGCCCAATGAAATACATCAATTGATTTTTTGATCCTGCTGGTGACTCCGTGGTTAAGAGCTCGGGTGCTGACCAAAAGGTTGGCAGTTCAAATCCACCAGCTTCTCCTTAGAAACTCTACAGGGCAGTTCTACTCTGTCCTGTAGGGTCTCTATGAGTTGGAATTAACTGGACAGCAATGGGTTTGTTTTTTTTGTTTGGTTTGGCTTCCGTGGGCATTGATTGTGGATTCGGGTAAAATGAAATCCTTTACAACTTCAACATTTTCTCCACTTATCATGATGTTGCTTAATAGGTCCAGTTGTGAGGGTTTCTGTTTTCTCTATGTCGAGGTGTAAGATCCCAGACACTACCAACTTCACTAGAATGCAGAACATGAACTTTGACCTTCATCAGTAAATGCTTCAAGTCTTCTTCACTTTCAGCAAGCAAGGCTGTGTCATCTGTATATCGCGGGTTGTTGATGAGTCTTCCTCCAATCCTGATGCCACATACTTCTTCATATAGCCCAGCTTCTCAGATTATTTGCTCAGCACATGGACTGAATAAGTATCATGAAAGAATACAATCCTGATTCACACCTTTTCTGATTTTAAACTGTGCAGTACCCTCTTGTTCTATTTGAATGACTGCCTTTGATCTATGTACAGGTTCCACATTAAGTATTCTGGAATTTTACCACTTGTCTGTCAGTTTGCTATACTGTGGTGGCTTCCATGTTGTTGTGATGCTGAAAATTATACCACCAGTATTTCAAATACCAGCAGGGTCACCCATAGTGGACAGGTTTCAACAGACCTTCCAGAATAAGACTGACAGAAAGAAGGACCTGGTGATCTACTTCTTAAAAAAAAAAAAAAATTGGCCAGTGAAAACATTTAGGATAGCAAGTAGTTATTGGGTGGAAATTTCCTTTCATAGAACTTCTATCACGCAGCATTTCTGCACCACTTTGCAATCTCTTGCTCTACTTTTTATCCTGGTCATTACTTAGGACTACCAGCACCTCTTGCTGAAACCTACCTGGCACTCAATGCATACAAAACATGGATGTGCAAGGGAGCTACTACTGAATGGAACAGCCACGGGCTAATGAGAGACTAGAATCAGAGGATAAGTTTCTCTACTCCGTCCCTGACAAAAAAAAAATATGAATCACATTCTACGCAGCTACTCAGGAGGTTCCAGTGGAATTATATTTCAATTGCCCACAGCAGTGATCAACTCTGTAACACATCATTGTGTTTACTTTCCTTCCTTCTCTTTTTCAATCTTCCCAATCCTGTTCCATGGGATCACTTGCAAATACTATGTACATCCAAGTTCTTATTTCAGGCTCTACTTTCTGGAATAAACCACGATAAGACAGAAATATTTCAGCTAAGAATTGAAGAAGAAGAAATGGAGCTACAGCCACCTCCCAACTGAATTATTTTATGTCTCTTAACAGATCACACCAATTTCACTCTTACCCCCTCTACAGTCTATTTGCAACACAGCTGCCAGAGGAATTACTTTTAAATGTAAGTCAGATCAAGACACTGAAGGCAGGAAAGGGTGGCAGCAGGGAGAAGCATTAGGTTATTATAACAATCCAGGCTTGAGATCATTGTGGCTTGGACAAGGCAAGTAGATAGTAACAAATATGATGAGGCATGAATCATATTATGATATATTTTGTGTAAAGCCAACACGGTTTATGGAGTAACAGAAACAGAGAAGTCAAGGATAGCTCCAAGGTTTTTTACATGAGAAATTATGAGACTAGAACTGCTATTTATTGTGATGAGGACAGCTGCTGCTGGAGCAAGTTTCAGCGATGGGAGTCCAGGAATCAAGAATTCTATTTAGGTCATGTTAATTTTTAGTTGCCTAGATTTTTTAGTAGATAATCAAATGAGATGTCAAATAAGAGTTGGATACACAAAAGTCTGGACTTTAGCTAAGAAATATAGGGTGGAGATAGAAATTTAGGAGACTTCAGCCTGCGGGCAATGTTTTAAAATGTGGAACTGGATAAGTAAATATAGCTAGAAAAGAAATGTGGCCCAAGGATGGAAATTTCAGAGTTAAGATTTCAGTGAGAATCCTGAGAGTATGGCCCTTGGACATCCTTTTAATTCAGTACTGAAGTCACTCTGGAGGTTCACCCCTCAGTCAAAAATTTGACAGGCACATAAAACAAAACAAGACTAAATGGACACACCAGCCCATTCCAGCAAGGGCTGGAAGGCAGGAAGGGACAGGAAAGCTGGTAACAGGAAACCCAAAGTCAAGAAGGGGAGAGTGTTAACATGTCGTGGGGTTGGCAGCAAATGGCACAAAACAATATGTGCATTAACTATTTAATGAGAAACTAATTTGTTCTGTAAACCCTCATCTAAAGTACAATAAAAAAATCTCAAAAAAAAAATAAGATTTCAGTGAGATAAAAAGAGAACAAAGGATATGAAAATTTCAACAGTGAAGTTAAGAGAGAATAAAGACAGGGAGGTGTTCAGAAGGCAAATTCAGAAAATCTTTCATGAAGAAAGAAGTATATAAAAAATGTCAGTGGTTTGATTTAACTGAAGACTGAGAAATAGCCACTGGGTTTGCCAAAGTGGTGATCTTTGGTGTCTTTGCCAAGAGTTGTGTCAGGAAAACGGTGTAGAAAAAAGCCTGTTGAAGAGAGGCAAGAAAATATGTAAGAAGACAAAGTTGAGTATAAACTTGTATTTCAATTAATTTGTTGTTAAAAATAGAAGAGATATGGGACAGTGCTAAGAGGGGAATATGGGCCAAGGGAGAATTTTTTCAATTTTTGCTTCTCAGAAGGAAGATATTACCATATTTTTGCTTGCTGATATGATTAAGGAGTGAAAGAAAATTTGATGATTAGAAAGCAAGAGAACAATTTCAGTAGCAAACCTTGAGTGAATAAAAGGAAATGAGACCCAGGATGCAGCTAGAGAGATAGTGTTCTGATAGTTGTATAGACAGTTCATTGAAAGCAATAGGCAACATGGCAGGATATTTGATTACTGATACAGGTAGTTTATCTGGGACAATGGACATACAAATGGGCCATTGAAATATATCAGGATTACTGGTCAGCACTAACGCCCACTTGAGATTAGTGGTCCTGAATTTAAAGAGAGACCAGTTAGTATAATTGTATCTTTTACTCCAACCATGTTATATGCCTATGTGCTGGCACACAGTTGGGAGTTGGGTTTAACCTGAGTTAATATTTCGTCAAGTAAGTAAAGCAAAAGAGAGAGGTAAAGTGTTGAAAGTGTTTGCAAGAGAATGATATTAAATGATGCTTAGGGAATCCAGTTATGTAAACAGGAGAGTAAAAATATGGCGGGAATGTAAAGAACAGTAATTAACTGCTTTTGTTCCTGAGCCTTGCCAACTTTTCTTCCACCTTATGACTTTCTGCTTCCTTTCCTTGAAGTGTCTTTCCCTCAGCTCTTTCCATGGTTGGCTTGTTCTTTCCATTTACGTATAACAACATAAATGACACTGTCTCAGAAAGGATTTTTTTGATTCTTATCTTTCCCCAGTTTCCAGGTCTTATTTCCGTTGCAGAAGTTAATGTTTTTTGAAATCAGCTTTTCTGTTCATTCACCTCCATTGTATGCTTGTCTTTCCTGTATAATGTAATCTCTTTGAAGGCTCGTTGCTATATTCTCAGTGGTTTGCAAATGCCTGCCCCATGTAGGTACTAACCTACCATTTTAAAGAAAACTCTGAAAAATACATACATCAAAACAGCAAGAAGGGCAAGAAAATACGGGCTAAGACAGGCATTTGTCTTTATACATAAACATGTAAACGGGATAATGCTTATATCTTGTTCTATTAAAAAAAGCAATATTATGTACACCCAATATATGTAATAACTGCAAATTGAGAATCATAATAGTTTCTATCTCGTCAAGTTGGTACTAAGACTAAATATATTAACTCCAAGGTACTAAAAACTGTGTTTCATGCATAGTAAGCGCTCTAAAATTAAGCAAAGTAGAATAAAATAACTGAACTAAATTATATGACTGTAATTGAATAAGAAAAGGAATAAAAACACAACTGTTTTAACGTTATTTTCTTCATTTATTCTACACGTATTTAGAGAGAACCTACATGTCAAGCACCATTTCAGGCTCTAGGGATACAGCAGTGAATAAAACAGTTTTTACGGGAATTGAAGTAACCTCTGTGTGTGCGCGTGTGTGTGTGTGCCTGCCTCTTTAAAAGTAAGCAGATTGTGAATTGGGTTACACTATGTCTGTTACAGCAAATTGAATGCATCTTTCCTTTCTTTGACATGATTTTCTTCTTTCTGATTATTAACTGATTTTCACCAGAGGACTAATTAGAAAATTATTACTTTTGGTGGCAAGCATTTTCCAACACATAAATAGATGACCTTCAATAACCCTGTCTACTAGCTAGCACTAGTTTTTTTTAGTAGGTGTGCATTCAACTGCTTAGGGGTAAACTTGGCAACTAACTTATAAGGGCCAACAGGAGGTCTTTATTACTGGAGTTGGGTATTCACAGAAGACATACAAGATTCTCTTCATATGATACACACTTTCCTCCACAAACTCCTCCTGCTGACATTGCCTACTTCATACTAGTGGAGCAGAATTTTGTGCCTTAACCGAACAATGATGAAAGTCCTTTGGAAAATTCTAAACTTAAAAAAAAATTTCTTTTAATTTATTATGCCTATTTTTTTTTTTATAGCCACCCCACTGCCAACACCCATGGTAAGTGAATTGCAGATTGATCTGTTAGCTGAGCCAAATGCCAGTTTGTTTCTTAAACTCTCTTAAGAGAAAGACAAAATGTTTCTTTTGTAGCTATGAAAGCATGTTGTTATTGCTGGGTGCCATTGAGTTGGTTCTGACTCATGGTGACCACATGTGACAGAGTATAACTGCCCCATAGGGTTTTCTAGGCTAAAATCTTTACAGGAGCAGATCGCAGGTGTTTCTCTTATGGAAGCTGATGGGTGGATTTGAACTGCCAACCTTTCAGTTGGCAACTAAGCACTTAACCATTGCACCACCAAACGCATTGCCATTGAGTCGATTCTGACTCATTGTGTCCCTATAGTACGAGTAGAAATGCCCCATAGGGTTTCCAAGGTTATAATCTCTATGGAAGCAGACTGCCACATCTATCTCTCACTGAGCAGCTGGTGGGTTCAAACCACCAACCTTTTGATTAGCAACAGAGAGCTTAACTACTGTGCCACCAGGACTCCTTATTGCACCACCAGGGCTCCTTATCTAAAGTATATAACCCTAATTTAAACAACATATAATATCTTTAAGGCAGTTACGTATTAGAAAGCTCAATTATTAATTTTCTCTCACATACCAGGAGCTCGGCTGAGACATAAGTAATATATATTTCTGATATTTAGGAAAGATAGATTGATTCTTTCTCTTAAATTATTCAAAACGTTATTCCTATTTTAGGAATAACAAAAGTGAACTACAAACACTGTACCTGTCATTGTTCAGTCAGAAAAATAGACAACACCCTTGGTAATTTAAGCAGAAATTAATACAGGAAATTGAGTACTTACAAAGTCACTAGAAGGCCTGGAGTAGTGAAGGACAGAACTAACTTTTAGGCCCATTACTAGCTCTCAGTCTGGAAGCTGGAAAAAAAATCTCAGGAAGCCAATACCAATCACCACAACTGTTGCATTTACTGAAGTAGGTAATTCACAGGAAAATACTCTGAGGTGCTACAAGACCTCATAACTGAAAATGGCTCTACCTCTGCTCACCCGTGCCTGAGGGGTAATATATATGTCTGTTTTTTTACAGAGTTTGGATACCCCTAAGCAAAAATTATAAAGAAAAAAATTAATCCTTCACAAGCTGAGCCCCCAGGAAGACCATTTATCTGATTAAGGAGGTGGTAAGAAAAGGATTTGATACTTCCAGGAATGGAATTCCTCTACTCTGGCTTCACCCAAACCTACTGTATACCAGGAGTTCTCAAGATTTTTGGTCCTAGGACCTCTTTTCACTCTTAAAAATCATCTAGACCTCAAAAGAGCTTTTGTTAGCATGGGTTATACAGCTATCAGTAGAATGACTTAAAATGTTTATTAATGCATTTAAGCATAACAATAATAAACCCATTGAATGTTAACCTGTATTGCACATATTCTATGAAAAATAACTAAATTTTTCAAAACAAAAAATAATTTAGTGAGACAATAGGCATTGTTTGACATTTCTGTAAATTTCTTTACTCTCTGAGAGAGCTGGATTTTCTTATCTGTTTCTGATTTACTCTGTTAACATAGCAGAAATCCTATAACTTCTAAAACACTCTAGTATACACTCTTAAGAGACTGAGAATATTTGAGATAGTTTTGATATTGTGGACTCCCCAAAAGTATGTTAGGGATCTCTGGACAACCTTTTGAGAATTGCTGGTATACATGGTAAATATTTAAGTCAAAATGTCTGTTTTTACTTTTAGAATATGGGAATGACAACTGAATCATTTCATCAGCTTTTCAGAGACAAAATTTTCCTCAAACTTTCAATATTTGTTTCCTATGCCTAACACAAATTAGGCATACTCTAAATGTTTGTGTAACAAATCACAGGGTTATTACATTGTCATTAGTTAGAAGTATTCGTTTTAGCAATTTCAAGATCAATATTGCACTATTAATTAGTAAATCTCAGGATTAGTGTTCTCAGAAAAAAATTGACAAAGTATTTTATTATGTAGTTTAAAAATCGTGTTTGCTGGATATTTTAATCAATACCAGTGGTGTATCTTTTATATCCTTGACTACAGATTTTGCTGACAAGGATCCTTGGAAAAAAATGTTTTTTTCAATGAAGAGAGGATCTAAGGGTTAGCTGTTTTAGATGCCTCTGAATATTTTTCTAGGATTAGCCTCAACATTTTTCACATTAGATATCTAATAGACTAATTCATGTTGTTTAATTTATTTGGAATAGAGGGCAATAAAATAACCCATTATAGCTCATCATCTTCAAAATAGTAATTATCCTGTTTCACAAGAATGCTATCTTACTATGTTATATGCAAATTTAAAATGAATACGATGTCCCCTAACTTAAAGGGTAGTTGTAAATAAAACTTTAAAAGAACCACACTTAATAATGAAATATTATATTCCCATTAAAGCCAGTAAAATATGCGGAGGTCCAATGCTCCTCCTATTCAACATTTTTAAGGTCCTACTTAATCCAATAAAAAAAAATCCAATAGACCAGAAAAATAAATAAGAGTTCTATATCTTGGAAAAGAAGAAATGAAACTGTCATTATTTGATAACTGTATGATCGTTTACATAAAAACCATTCAATAGAATCACCTGACAAACTATTGAAAATAATCATATAACCCATGCAGGCAGCAGATAAAAAATCAAGCTTTTAAAATGGGTAACTTTCCTTTACACCACTAAATCACCAATTAGAAATGTAAATAAAATGAAAGTTTCCATTAACAATAACAACAAAAACTATAGCATGACAAAGGATAAACTTTGGAAGAAAAATCTATTAAGAAAAACATAGAAGTTAACTGGACAACATACATGACATACAAATGTAGAGACATACTATATGTACTGTTTATGGAATGATTCAGTCTGTTATTTCTCCCCAAGATTAGTACATGAGTTTGGTGCAGTTCTCATCTCACTCAGAGAATTTTTTCAATATTCTTAAAAACCTGATTCTAAAATTAATACGAAAAAGTAAATGAGCAAGAATAACAATGAAAATTCTGAAAAAGAGAAACAGAGAAGAAAGGGCTTGATCCACCAGCTAGCAAGCCAGATAGTAATTTTTTTAATGTGATGTTACATTGGAATACATGAATAATAATAATAATAAACTATAAGATACCAAAAAACCCATACCCGTTCCATTGAGTCGTTTCTGACTCGTAGCAACCCTGTAGGGGAGAGTAGAACTGCCCCATAGAGTTTTCAAGGGGCATCTAGTAGATTCAAACTGGTGACCTTTTGGTTAGCAGCCATAGCTCTTAACCACTATGCCACCAGGGTTTCCACCTATAGGATAGTGCCCAGAAATGATCTTATGAACATAAAGATATATATATATATATATTATGATAAAAGAAGTATTTCAAATCAGTAAGAAAACAGAACTATTCATTAAATAGTGTCAGGAATGTTTGTTATGTACTTGGGAAAGAAGTTATTATATAAAGGAATAAGTCCAAGTTGCACTGAACACATTGGTGAAAAGCAAGACTCTAGGAATTGACAGAATACCAATTTAGATGTTTCAACAAATGGATGCAGTGCTGGAAGTGCTCACTAATATATGCCAAGAAATTTGAAAGACAGCTACCCAGCAACTGACTGGAAGAGAACCATATTTGTGCCCACTGAACAGAAAGGTGACCTAACAGAATGTGGAAATTATTGAACAATATCAATATCGCACACAAGTAAAATTTTGGTGAAGATTGTTCAAAAGAAGCTGCAGCAATATATTGACAGAGAACTGCCAGAAATTCAAGCTGGATTCAGAAAAGGCCATGGAACAAGGGATATCATTGCTGATGTCAGATGTATCTTGGCTGAAAGCAGAGAATACCAGAAAGATGTTTAGATGTGTTTTATTGACTATGCAAAGGCATTCAGCTGTATGGATTGTAACAAATTATGGATAACATTGAGAAGAATGGGAATTCCAGAACACTTAACTCTGCTCATAAGGAACAGGTACACAGACCAGGAGGAAACTGTTCAAACAGAACAAGGAGTTACTGCATGGTTTAAAATCACAAAATGTGTGTGTCAGGATTGTATCCTTTTACCATACTTATTCAATCTGTATGCTAAGCAAATAATCTGAGAAGCTGGGCTATATGAAGAAGAACATGCCATCAGGATTGGAGGAAGACTCATTAACAAGCTGCAATGTGCAGATGACACAACCTTGCTTGCTAAAAGTAAAGAGGACTTGAAGCACTTACTGATGAAGATCAAAGACCACAACCTTCAGTGCTAATTACACCTGAACATAAAGAAAACAAAAGTCCTTACAACTGGACCAATAAGCAACATCATGTTAAATGAAGAAAATATTGAAGTTGTCAAGGATTTCGTTTTACTTGGATCTGCAATCAGCACCCACGGAAGTAGCAGTCAAGAAATCAAACAACGCATTGCCTTAGGCAAATCAGCTGCAAAAGACCTCTTTAAAGTGTTAAAAAAAAAAAAGGACATCACTTTAAGGACTAAGATGTGCCTGACGCAAGCCATGGTGTTTTCAATTGTCTCAAGTGTGTGCAAAAGCTGGAGAATTAATAAGGAAGATGAAATAAGAATCAGTGCCTTTGAATTATGATGTTGTTGAAGAATACTGAATATACAATGGACTGCCATAAAAATGATGAAATCTATCTGGAAAGAAGTACAGCCGGAATGCTCCTCAGAAGCAAGGACTGAGAGACTTCATCTCACATACTTTGGATATGTTATCAGGAGGGACCAGTCCCTGGAGAAGAACATCATGCTTGGTAAAGTAGAGGGCCAACGAAAAAGAGGAAGAACCTCCATGAGGAGGATTGACACAGTGGCTAAACAATGGACTCAAGATAACAAATACTGTGAGGATGGCACAGGACCAAGAAGTGTTTCACTCTGTTGTACAAAGGGTCACTAAGAGTCAGAACTGACTCAATGGTACCTAACAACAACAACAATTTGGGAAGAGAGTGAAATTGGCATCATACCTTGCACGTAAACATGATATCCAGGAAATCTGAAGACCTAAGCAACAATAATAGTAAAACTGTAGAATTAGAAGAATAGATAAGATATACATTTATTTTAAGTGTAAAGGTAATCTTAACCAACACCAACAGAAACATTACAAAGTTAAAAGTCAAGTGATGGCCACAAAATGATATAGTAGGAAGCTACAGAAGTTGGTCCCTTAACTGACACACCATTGATCTGGAGTGAACGAAATCACCTATTTCAAAACTCTGAAGCTTGTTTGGACATTTGCAAGGACCAGAAGAGTGTTTGACTAAGGTAGAGACTGCTGATCTTTCATAAGTGAGTAGTATGAGCAAACCAGCTTCATTCCTCAGACCCACTGTGAGAATGAGGACAGCAGCCCACACTCCCGGATTGGCTGGCTGGTGCCAGGGCAGGCAATGGGGAGGCCTCAATAAATTGACGTTGTGCTTCTGGGGTGGTCTGGCAGTGCCCTAAGAGATTGGCACAGACATTTGCATTGGCTTTGATTCTCTGGCCTGCAGCAATTCCCCTAGAGACGTCTATAAGGAGTTTCAAAAATATAGTACCATTTTCCCTCCTTTTTGGAGCCAGAGAGTCAAAGAAATATTTGGCAGGTCACTGGCTGACCAAAGATAACAGAACAGAAACTTCATTGACCACACACAACAAAGAATACATGTTTTTCAAAATAGTTTCAAAAAGTCACAGATGGCACCAGAAATCAACAAGAAAAAAAATCAACAGTCTCTGAGGAGTGGGAGCATCAGATATTCAGAGTTACAACATTATAATACTCAGAATGCTCAGCTAACAACAACAACAACAACAAAAGAATTGCAGAACATACTAAGAAATAAGAAAGTATGTGCCATTCACAGGAAAAAATGAATTTAACAGAAATCATCCCTAAAGAAATCCAGACATTGAAATTACTGGTCAAAGATATTACAGAAACTGTCTCGAATATGGTCAATGAGCTAAAAGAAACCATGGACAATGAATGAAAGGATATCAGGAAAACAACACATGAACAAAATAAGAATATCAATACAGAGATAGAAACTATAAAAGGAAACAGCCAGGAATTCTGGAGTTGAAAGATGCAATAAATTAATATATAATAAACATAAATTTCATTAGAGGGTTTTAACTGTAGATTTGAACAGACAGAAGGAAAAATAAGTGAGCTTGAAAATAAGACAATTGAAAGTATCCATTCTGCGATGCAGAAATAAAAAAGAAAGAAGCAAAATGAACAAAGCCTGAGGAATCTATGGGGCACCATCAAGCTTACCAAAAAACACATCATAGGCATCTACGAAGAAAAAAGAAAATATTTTTCAAAAATATTTGAAAACGTAAAAAACTTCCAAATCTAATGAAAGACATGCACCTACGCATCCAAGAAGTTCAATGAATTCCCAGCAGGATAAACTTAAAGAGATCCACACTGAGACACATTACAGTAAAATTGTCAGAATCCAAAGACAAAGACAGAATTTTGAAAGCAGAGAGAGAGATACATACAAGGGACACTAAATAATATTAACAGCTGATTCTGCATCAGAAACCATGAATGCCAAAGGCAATGGAATAATGTATTTAAAATCCTGAAAGAGAAAAAACCTGTTAACTAAGAATTCTATATCCCAAAAAATTATCCTTCAAATACAAAGAAACTGTAGGTGAAGTCAACATGGCAGTATAGACAGAAGCACCATGCTATTCCTCTGCAGCAAAAGCCCCCAAAACTAAGTAAAACAGGTGCAAGCATCAATCCTGGAACCCTAAGCATCAAATGAAGGCATAAAAAAACTCAATCAAGCAAGAATGGAATAAAACTGAAAGAGAACAGAGAATGAGGTGAGCTACAGAGTGGGGGTCCTGTACCAGCTAACATGGCACAGATTCACCATCTTGGATTACAGTCACCGAGGACCAAGGACAGGGAGAACAGGAAGGTAACTTCGCAGAGCTCCCAACAGTAGACAGAGAACCCACTCTGCACATCACACACTCCTGCCTACCTGCACCACATGCCAAGAGCTGCACCCCTGAGCAGCACTAGCACAGACCCCCTAGAAATCCAGGCTCCACCCCATGCTGCCCTTGGCCCTGCCTACCAGCCCCAGTTCATGCTGCAAATGACCCATTACCACTCCTACCCTCCTCCACTGGAACTGCCCTGCTGCACCATAGCTGACCAGCCCTGCCCACATGGACAAGGTATCATGCCTTGTCATGCCCACAGATGAGCAAGCAAAAAACAGGCCTAGCCCATCTGCTCAGGCATAACCAAATAAAACAAAAAGGCAGAATGAAACAAACAAATCTACAATCAACAAACGAAGAAAATAGCTACTGAATATTCCAAAGACAGCAGACAATATCAAAACATATTTTAAAAAACAGGCTCCAGCAAGCAAAAAAATAAAACACCAGGTGATCTTCCAGTAGAAAAAAAAGGCACTGGAACTACCTGATAGAGAATTCAAAACTCTAATATTAAGAGTTCTCCAAGAGACTAGGAAAGAGATGAAGGAAAACCCAGGCAAAAATAAGGAAAAAAATAGACAAAATCATGGAAAATACAGACAAAACCAGGGAAAACAAAGACAAAGTGATGGAAGAATTCAGGAAAATAATACAGGGACAAAATGTCAAAATAAATTAAAAAACTAAAAATCATTCAAAAACAGCAATTAGAAATCCAAAAGATAAACTATAAAATTTCAGTAAAGGACAGTACAATAAAAGGTCTTAGGAGTAAATATGAAATAATGGAAGACAGGATCAGCAAAATTGAAGACAAATACATGATACCAGTATGTTCGAGGAAAAACAAGAAAAAAGAATGAAGAAAAATGAAGAAACCATGAGACTAATTTGGGATACAATGAAAAGCAAAAATTTGCAAGTGACCAGAGTTCCAGAACAGGGGGAGAAAATGGAAAACACAGAGAGGATCATTGACAAATTGCTGACAGAAAACTTTCCTAATATCATAAAAAATGAAAAGCTCACCATCCAAGAAGCTCAACAAACCCCATATAGGATAGACCCCAAAAGAAAAGCACCAAAGCTTATCATAATCACACTCAATAAAAGCAAAGACGAAGAAAGAATCCTGAGAGCAGCTTGAGAAAAACAAAAAGTCACAGACAGAGGGGAAACAATAAGCCTAAGCTCTGCTTGCTGGGCAGAAATCATGCAGGCTAGAAGGCAATGGAATGACATATAGAAAACCTTGAAAGAAAAAGAATTGCCAAACAAGAATAATATATCCTGCAAAACTCTCATTCAAATATGATGGTGAAATTAAGACATTTACAGACAGACAGAAATAAAGAGAATATGTAAAAACCAAACCAAATCTACAAGAATTATTAAAGGGAGTCCTTCAGTTTGAAAACAAACAACATCAGATGACAGCCTGAATCTAGGATGAAAGACCACATCAGCCAGATAACAACCTACGTAACGAAATCGCAAGGATTAATCAGACCTAAAAGATTTACAACAGGGGAGCAGAGAGGTTAATCTATAAATGACAACAACATCAAAACAATAAAAGAAAGAATAACAGGAGTAGGTATAGAACTTGCACGTCGAGAGGAAGTTAAGGCAATACAAAACAATAAAAGACTGGGTCAAATTTAGGAAGATAAGGATAAATTTCAAGGTGACGACAAAGACAGTTGCCAAACCTACTCATCAAAATAAAGAAGAAAAACATAAAGTCTCAGTAAGCAAAAAATCTACAAAAACAAAGAAATGAACAAAAAAATCCACAAACAAAAGGAATTCTGCACAGGAGAGTAAGAGAAACAAGGAAAACATCAGAACCATACAAAAAAGCACTACAAAGTGACAGCAATAAACTCACACCTATCAATAGTTACACTGAATGTAAAAGGCCTAAACAACAGAAAGTGACAGAATGGGTAAAAACCAGGATCCATGAATATGCTGTCTACAAGAAGCACACCTTAAAAACAAAGACATAAATTTATTAAATGTCAAAGGATGGAAAAAAAATATATCAAGCAAAAAGTTACCAAAGAAGAGCAGGAGTGGCAATACTAATCTTAGATAAAATAGGCTTAAAATAAAATCCACTAGAAAAGATAAAGAAGGGCATTAAATAATGATTAAAGGGATGATCCATCATGAAGATATAACCATAATAAACATCTATGCACCAAATGACAGGCCTCCAAAATACATAAAATGAACTGTAACAGCAACGAAAAAAAAATTGACAGTTCCACAATAATAGTAGGAGACTTCAACACACCACTCTTGGTAAAGGGCAGAATATCTAGAAAGAAACTCAACAAAGATACAGATCTAAAGGCCACAATCGGCCAACTTGACCTCATAGACAAATATAGAACACTACACTCAACAGCTGCAAAGCACACATTCTTTTCCAATGTACATGGAACGTTCTCCAGAATAGACCACAACTTCAGCCACAACACAACGCTCTATAAAATCCAAAATATTGAGAGAATATAAAGTATCTTCTCTGATCGCAATGCCGTCAAATTAGAAATAAACAACAGGAAGAGCAAGGGAAAAAATCAACTTCACGGAAACTGAATAACACCCTGCTTAAAAGCCACTGGTAATAGAAGAAATCAGAGATGGAATAAAAAAATTCCTAGAATCAAATGAGAATGAAAACACATCATACCAAAGCGTTTGGGACAGAGCAAAGGCGGTGCTCAGAGGTCAATTTACAGCAATAGATGCACACATCAAAAAAGTAGAAAGGGACAAAATCAAAACATTAACTATCCAACTGGAACAAATAGAAAGAGAACAGCAACACAAGCCCCCAGCCACCAGAAGAAAAGAAATAATAAAGATCAAAGCAGAAATAAATGAAATAGAGAGTAGAAAGGATCAACATAACCAAACGTTTGTTCTTCGAAAGGATCAACAAAATCAAGACACCACTGGCCAAACTGACAAATGAAAAACAGGTGAGAGAACAAAAATAACACTAATAAGAAATGAAATGGGGGACATTACAACAGACCCTAATGAAGAAAAAAGATCAAAACACAGTACTATGAAAAACTATACTCCAAAAAATTTGAAAACCTAAAGGAAATGGACAAATTTCTAGAAACACACTACCTGCCCAAGCTAACACAAAATGATGTTGAAAATATGAACAGGCCCATAACAAGAGAAGAGACTGAAAAGATAATTAAAAAAAAAAAAAACTCCCCCCCAAAAAAGCCCTGGCATAGATGACTTCACTAGAGAAGTCTACCAAACATTCACAGAAGACCTTACACCAGTACTACTCAAACTTTTTCAGAACATAGAAAAGGAAGGGATACTTCTAAATTCCTTCTATGAAGCCAGCATAACCCTGATACCAAAACCAGGCAAAGACACAACAAAAAAAGAAAATTATAGACCAATATCTCTCATGAACATAGATCCAAAAAATTCTCGCCAAATTCTAGCCAATAGAATTCAACATCATATCAAAACAAAAAAAACACCACAACCAAGTAGGATTCACACAAGGTATGCAAGGATGATTCAATATTAGAAAATCAATCAATGTAATCCACCACATAAGTAAAAAGAAAAGAATCACATGATCATCTCAATTGACTCAGAAAAAGCATTTGACAAAGTCCAACACCCATTCCTGATAAAAACTCTCAATAAAATAGGCATAGAAGGGAAATTTCTCAACATAATAAACGGCATCTATGCAAAACCAATGGCTAACATCATTCTTAATGAAGAGAGGCTGAAAACATTCCACTTGAGAACAGGAACAAGACAAGGATGCCCTTTATCACCACTCCTATTTAACATTGTGCTGGGAGTCCTAGCTAGACCAATAAGGCAACAAAAAGAAATAGAAGGCATCCAAACTGGTAATGAAGAAGTTAAACTGTCCCTATTTGCAGATGATATGATACTATACACAGAAAACCCAAAAAGACTCCATGAGAAAACTACTGGGACTATTAGGAAGATTCAGCAGAGAAGCAGGATACAACATACAAAAATCAGTCAGATTCCTATACACCAATAAGGAGAACAATGAAAAGGAAATCAGGAAAACAATACCATTTATATAACCCCTAAAAAAATAAAATACTTGGGAATAAACCTAACCAGGGATTTAAAAGACCTGTACAAAGAAAACTACAAAACACCACTGCAAGAAACCAAAACAGATCTACATAAATGGAAAAACATACCATGCTCATGCATAGGTAGACTCAACATTGTGAAAATGACAATTATACCCAAAGCAATTTACAGATACAATGCAATCCTGATCCAAATACCAATATTCTTTAAAGAGGTGGAAAAATAAATCATTAAGTTTATATGGAAAGGGAAGAAACCCCAGATAAGTAAAGCACAATTGAAGAAGAAGAGTAAAGTAAGAGGACTCGCACTACCTGACCTCAGGACCTACCATACGGCTATGGTAGTCAGCACAGCTTATTACTGGTACAAGGACAGATACTTTGATCAAAGGAACACAATTGAGAACCCAGATGTAAATCCATCCACCTGTGGTCACCTGATCTTTGACAAGGGCCCAAAGTCCATCACATGGGGAAAAGACGGCCTTTTTAATAAATGGTGCTGGCAAAACTGGATGTCCATCCGCAAAAAAAATGAAACAGGACCCATACCTCACACCATATGCAAAAACTAATTCAAAATGGGTCAAAGACCTAAATTTAAAGCCCAAAATTATAAAGTTCACGGAAGAAAAAAATATGATCCCCTAATACACAGCATTAACAGGATACAAACCATAACCAACAATATACAAACTCCAGAAGATAAGCTAGATAACTGGGATTTTCTGAAAATTAAACACTTACGCTCATCAAAAGACTTCACCAAAAGGGTTAAAAGAAAGCCTACAGAGTGGGAAAAAAATTTTTTGGCTATTACAAATCCAACAAGTCCTAATCTCTAAAATCTACAGGAAAATCCAACACCTCTACAACAAAAAGACAAATAACCCAATTTAAAAATGGGTAAAGGAAATGAATATACACTTCACCAAAGAAGACATTCAAGAGGCCAACAGACACATGAGGAAATGCTCATGATCACTAGCCATTAAGTTATGCAAATCAAAACCATGATGAGATATAATCTCACCCCAACGTTACTGGTATGAATCAAGAAAAACAGAAAATAACAAATGTTGGAAAGGCTGTGGGGAGATTGGAACTCTTAAGCACTGCTGGTGGGTATGTAAAATGGAACAACCATTCTGGAAAACAATACGGCACTTCCTTAGAATGCTCGAAATAGAAATACCATATGATCCAGTAATCCCACTCCTAGGAATATATCCTAGAGAAATAAGAGCCATCATATGAATAGGTATATGCACACCCATGTACATTGCAGCATGATTCACAATAGCAAAAAGATGGAAATAACCTAGGTGCCCATCAACAGATGAGTGAATAAACAAACTATGGCATATACACACAATGGAGTACTATGCAAGGATAAAGAACAATGATGAATCTGTGAAGTGTCTCACAGGGGTGACTCTGGAAGGCATTATGCCAAGTGAAATAAGTCAATTACAAAAGAACAAATATTGAATTAGGCCACTACTCTAAAAACTCATGGAAAGGTTTACACACAAAAAGAAACAATCTTTGATGTTTATGAGAGAAAGGAGGGGTGGGGATAGAAAAACAGTAAATAGACAATAGATAAGTGGTAACTTTGTTCAAGGGTAAGACAGTACACATACTGGGGAAGCCAGCATAACTCATCCAAGGCAAGGTCATGTAAGTTCCATAGATACATCCAATTTCCCTGAAAGGCTGAATTACTGGGCTGTGAGCTGTGGGGATAATGTTCTTGAGGAACATCTAGCTCAATTGGCATAACATAGTTTATAAAGAAAATGTTGTACATTTTACTTTGGTAAGTAGCGTCTGGGATACTAAAAGCTTGTGAGTGGCCATCTAAGATACTCCACTGGTCTCACCCTTTCAGGAGCAAGGGAGAATAAAGAAAACCAGAGACACAAGGGAAAGATTAATCCAAAGGACTAGTAGACCCTAACTACAGCAGCCACCACTAGACTGAGTCCAGCATAACTAAATGGTGCCGGCTACCACCACTGACTGCTCTTACAGGGATTACAGCAGAGGGTCCTGGACAGAACTGGAGGAAAATGTAGAATAAAATTCTAACTCACAATAAAAAGACCAGACTTACTGGCCTGACAGAGTCTGGAGAAAACCCAAAAGTAAGGCCCCCAGACACCCTTTTAGCTCAGTAATGAATCAGTCCTGAGGTTCACCCTTCAGCCAAAGATTAGACAGATCAATAAAACAAAACAAGACTAAAGGGGCATACCAACCCAAGGACAAGGACTAGACGGCAGAAGGGGACAGGAAAGCTGGTGACTGGGAACCCAAGAAAGGAGAGTGTTGACATCTCATGGGTTTGGTAACCAATGTCCCAAAACAATATGTGTACTAATTGTTTAATGAGAGACTAGTTTGTTCTGTAAATCTTCATCTTAAAGTACAATAAAAAAAATTAACGAAAGACAATAATTTCAACATATTGAGGTGGTGGTAAAAAGCAAATTTGAGAAATGCACATATAAATAGAAACATGAATATAAATTTGTAAATACCAATAAAAATTCTAAAAAAAGAAAGGTGGGGGGAAAGAATAAAGAAACTAACACACTTCCAGATAAACAAACCCTGAATGAGTTCATTACTAGAAGACCTGCCCTATAAGAAATGCTAAAGGGAGTCCTTCAGGTTGAAATGAAAGGACACTAGGCTCAGGGTCACACTAAAATATAAAAAACACTGGCTAAGGAATCTACATAAGAAAAAGAAATTTTTTTTTTACATAGGTAAATATAACAGTCAGTATTATTGTACTGTAAGTATGTAACTCTTCTATGATATAAACTGCAAATGCATAAAGCATTTATTATAAATCTAGGTTAATAATATGAACACAAAATATAAAGATGCAATCCTGGACAAAAATAATACAAAGCAGGTGGGACATAGATGTATGGGTGCAGAGTGTTTGCATGCTGCCCAAAGTTGATATTAATCAAACTAGGTTGTTATAAGTTTAAGATGTTAATTGTAATCCATAAAGTAACCACTAAAAATAACTTTTAAAATACATAAAAGAAGAAAGGAATCAAAATAGTACCAAAAAATTCAACAAAATAAAAATAAAGCAGTAATGAAGGAATTAAGCAACAAACAATAAATAGGTATATAGAAAACAGTTAAAGGGCAGAAGTAAACTCTTTCTCATTAGTAATCAGTTTAAATGTTCATGCTTAAACTGTACTATTAAAAGATACAAATTGGAATATTGGATTAAAAAACATAGTCCATCTATTGGGCTCAGTTTAGATCCAAAGATCCAAAGATATTAAAAGGATGATGTGGGGTAAAGGACCTAGGTTTACCATAAGAAAGTGGCCTTTTTCCTTGGTTCTGGAGAAATTACCTTTGAAGTAATTGAGCAAATCTGCTCTGAAACTTGTAAGCCACAGAGGAGGGTTTGTGCTGCTGAGTGGGGGGCTGGCCAGACCAAAAACAACTGAGGTGGGAGGCCAATATTAACTAACATCAGGAGGCATGATTTAGCTTACCATGTAGGGCTGGACAATAAAAATCTAGAACATGAAGGCTCAGAGAGCTTCCTGTTTGGCAAAGATTGGATAATGTGTCTTGTCTGTGACATGGAGGCACCACACTGAGAACACTCCCAGACCTTGCCCTTATATCTCTTCTTTATGATGACCGCGATTTGTACCTTTTACTCTAAAACAAACAGTAGTCATAAGTATAATATTTTTTCTGGGTTCTGTGAGTCATTCCAGTGAATTAATGAAGCCAAAGCAGTGTATTCTTAACTTGTGAGGTCTGACCTAGCTCCAGGTGGGTAGGGTAAGAGAGAGAATGTCACATGGGAGACTGATTTCAGAAATACTGGAGAAGTGGTAAAGCAGGGATGTTATTAATCTTTACCTCTTGGGAATCAGCTTTATGCTGATTCTTATCCATGAAGCTATCATTATAGATGAAAAAATATATTCCATGCAAACAGTAACCAAAAGAGAGCTGGAATGGCTATATTCTAGTCAAACAAAATAAACTTAAAAAATGTTACAAGAGACAGAGGCCATTCTATATTGATAAAAGTTTCAATCCAGTGAGAAGATATAATTGACAGTAGATTATCGAAAACTTAACCAGGTGGTGACTCTGATTGCAGCTGCTGTTCCAGATGTAGTTTCATTGCTTGAGCAAATTAAAAAATCTCCTGGTACCTGGTATGCAGGTATTGATTTGGCTAATGCCTTCTTCTCCATACCTGTTTCACAGGACCACCAGAATCAGTTTGCCTTCAGCTGGCAAGGCCAGCAATACACATTCCCTTGCCTACCTCAGTGCCACATCAACTCTCTAGCTCTTTGTCATAATTTAGTCCACAGGAACCTTGATCACCTTTCCCTTCCACAAGACGTCACAATGGTCCATTACACTGATGACATTATGCTGATTGGACCTAGTAAGGAAGAAGTGCCAATGACTCTGGACTTATTGGTAAAACATTTGTGTGCTATTTTTTTTGTGCTAGAGGGTGGGAAATTAATTCCACAATTAATTATTTCACCTTTCACCTCAGTGAAATTTCTAGGGGTCTAGTGGCATGGGGCATGTCAAGATATTCCTTCTAAAGTGAGGGATAAGTTATTGCATCCGGTTGCTCCCACAACTAAAAAGGAGGCATGTCTAGTGGGCCTCTTTGGATTTTGGAGGCAATGTATTCCTCATCTGGGTGTGTTATTCTGGCCTATTTATCAAGTGATTCAAAAAGCTGCTGGTTTTGAGTGGGGCCCAGAATAACATAAACATAAACAGTGACTACACATATGGATTTCACCACCTGGAATACACAGGAATCTGTGGAAAGAGGATGAAGAACCTGAATACCACCCATCAGAACAAGGCCAGGGGCCAACTGTAGAACAGACCATCAACTGCTCATAGGCAAGTTTAAGTTGAAGCTGAAGAAAATTAAAACAAGTCCACAAGAGCCAAAGTATGACCATGACTCTATTCCACCTGAATTTAGAGACCATCTTAAGAATAGATTTAATGCATTGAAAGCAAATGATTGAAGACGAGACGAGTTGTGGATTGACATCAAGGACATCATGCATGAAGAGAGCAAAAGGTCATTAAAAAGACAGGGAAAAAAGAATAGACCAAAACAGATGTCTGAAGAGACTGAAACTTGCTCTTGAATGCAGAGAAGCTAAAGCAAATGGAAGAAATGATGAAGTGAAAGGGCTGAACAGAAGATTTCAAAAGGCAACTTGAGAAGACGAACTAAAGTATTATAATGTAATGTGCAAAGATCTGGAGTTAGAAAACCAAAAGGGAAGAACACGTTGGGCATTTCTCAAGCTGAAAGAACTGAAGAAAAATTTCAAGTTTCTAGTTGCAATATTGAATGATTCTATGGGCAAAGTATTAAATGATACAAGAAGCGTCAAAGGAAGGTGAGAAGGAATACGCAGAGTCACTGTACCAAAAAGGATTGGTTAATGTTCAAACATTTCAGGAGGCTGCATATTATCAAGAACAGATAGAAAGAAGAAGCCCAAGCTACACTGAAGCCACTGGGGAGAAAAAAGGCTCTAGGATTCGACAGAATACTCATTGAGACGTTTCAATAAACAGATGCAACGTGCGAAGTACTTACTCACCTATGCCAAGAAATTTGGAAAACAGCTACCTGGCCAACTGACTGAAAGAGATCCATATTTGTGACCATCCCCCAAAAAGATGATCCAACAGAATGTGGCAATTATCAAACAATATCATTAATAATGCACATAAATAAAATGTTTTGAAGGTAATTCAAAAACGGTTGCAGCAGTACTACAACAGGAAACTGCCAGAAATTCAAGGTGGATTTAGAAAAGGACATGGAATGAGGGATGGCAGATGAATCTTGGCTGAAAGCAGAGAATACCAGAAAGATGTTTACCAATGTTTTATTGACTATGCAACAACATTCAACTGTGTGGATCATAGTAAATTATGGATAACATTATGAAGAATGGAAAGTCCAGGTCACTTGTGCTCATGCAGAAGCTGGACATAGACCAAAAGGCAGTTGTTCGAACAGAACAAGGGGACGCTGTGTGGTTTAAAATCAGGAAAGATGTGTGTCAGGGTTGTATCCTTTCACTATCCTTATTCAATATGTATACTGAGCAAATATCTGAGAAGGTGGACTAATTGAAGAAGAACCTGGCATCTGGATTGGAGGAAGACTCATTAATAACCTGCAATATGCAGATGTCACAACCTTGCTTGCTGAAAGTGGAGAGGACTTAGAGCACTTACTGATGAAGATCAAAGACCACAGCCTCCACATAAAGAAAACAAAAATCCTCACAACTGGACCAATAAGCAACATCATGATAAAGGATAAAAGATTAAAGTTGTCAAGGATTCCATCTTACTTGGCTCCACATCAACACCCATGGAAGCAACAGGCAAGAAATCAAACAACACATTGCCTTGGGTGAATCAGCTGCAAAAGACCTCTTTTAAGTGTTCAAAAGTAGAGACGTCACTTTGAGGACTAAGGTGCGCCTGACACAAACTGTGGTGTTTTCAACACCTCATATGCATGTGAAAGCTGAACAATAAATAAGGAAGGCTGAAGAATTGATGTCTTTGAATTATGGTGTTGACGAAGAATATTAAATATACCATGGAATTCCAGAAGAACGATCAGATCTGTCTTGGAAAAAGTACAGCCAGAATGGTCCTTGGAGGTGAGTATGGCAAGACTTCATCTTATGTACTTTAGACACGTTATCGGGGCGACCAGTCCCTGGAGAAGGACATCATGCTTGGTAGAGGGTCAGCAAAAAAAGAGAAATCCCCTCAAATAGATGGATTGACACAGTGGCTGCAACAATGAGCTCAAACATAGCAATTATTGTAAGGATGATGTGGGACTGGGCAGTGTTTCATTCTGTTGTACATAGAGTCACTACGAGTTAGAACTGATTCAGCAGCCCCTAACAACAACAACATAAGCCAACCAGACCTATACTGACAAATACAGAAGACTCCACCCAAAAACAGCAGAATATGCATTCTTCTCAAACGTACATGGAACATTCTCCAGCATAAACTTTATGTTATGTCACACAGCAAGTCATATAAATTATGTATGATTTAAATCATACAGAGAGTGTTTTCTAATCATGATGGAATGAAAATGGAAATCAAAAACAGAAGAAAACTTGAAAATTCACAAAGATGTGAAAATTAAGCAATACACTATTAAACAACAATGGGTCAAAGAAGAAATCATAAGGTAATTTAGAAAGTGCCATGAAACGAAAACACGACATACTGGAACTTATGGGATGTTGGAAAGCAATAATTAGAGGGAAATTTATAGCTGTAAATGTCTACATTAAAAAAATGAGAAAGATCTCAAATCAATAACCTCATTTGAAAAATAAGAGCAAACTATATCCAAAGCTAACAGAAAGAGGGAAATAATGCAGACTATAATGGAGATAAACTTAATCAAGAAAAGAAAAACAACAGAGAAAATAAAAAAGACAAAATTTAGTTTTTTGAAAAGACCAACAAAATTGACAAGCTTTAAGTAAGATTGATTAAAGAAGAAAAAATAGACACAAATTACTAAAATCAGAAACGAATGTGAGAAATTACTGCTAATTTTACAGAAATTAAAAGATTATGAGAGGACAGTATGAAGACTTCTACACCCACGGATTAGATAACCTAGATAAAATGAAAAAATTCCTAGAAACACAAAAACCAACACTACTGACTCAAGAAGAAAAAAAAATCTGAATAAACCTATAACAAGTGAGGAAATTGAATCAGTAATCAAAAATCTCCCAACAACAAATAATAATAATAATTAAACAAATCCTTCTCAAACATTTCCATAAAGCAGAAGAGGAGGGAATAGTTCCTAACTCATTCTATTTTATAAGACCAAAATTATGCCAATACCAAAACTATACAAAGATGGTACAAGAAAGAAAAACTAAAGATCAATATCCTTTATGAATATAGATGCAAAAATCCTCAACAAAATACTAGCAAGCCATATCCAACAGCAATTTAAAAGTATTGTGTATCGTGATCAGATGGGACTTATCCCCAGCGTACAAAGTTGGTTCAATACCTGATAATCCATCAATAAAACGATGAGAAACACACACACACAATCATCTCAATTGATGCAGAAAAGGCTTTTGACAAATTTCAGCACCTTTCATGACTTAAAAAAAAAAAACCTCAATAATCTAGAACAGAAAGGGAACTTCCTCAACGTGATAAAGGCTGTACGTGAAAAACCACAGCTAACATCATACTCATTGGTGAAATAGCAAAATATTTTCTCCTAAGATCAGGAACAAGACAAGGATGTCCACTTTTATCATTTGTATTAAACATAGTATGGGGACTTTTAATCACTGTAGTTAGACAAGAAAAAGAAATAAAAAGCATTCAAATTGGAAAGAAAGCTATAAAGTTATCTGTTTGCAGATGATCTGATTCACACAGAGAACTGAAGAATGCACATACACAAACTCTTAGAGCTAATAAATTAATTTGACAAATTTTTAGGAGACAAAATCAATCTGCAAAAATCAGATGTATTTCTATACATGAGCAGGGAAGACTCCAAAAAGGAAATTAAGAAGACAATTCCATTTGTAATAGCATTAAAAAGAATAAAATATTTAGGAATAAATTTAATTACAAAGACAAAAGACTTGTACACTGAAAACTACAAACTATTGCTGAAAAAACTTTAAAGAAGACTAAAATAAATGAAAGGACATCCCATGTTCATGGATTGGAAGATTTACTATTTTTAAATGGCAATACTACCCAAAGAAATGCACAGATTCAGTACAATCCTGGTCAAAATCCCAATGCTATTTTTTTTTATTAACTTTTATTGAGCTTCAAGTGAACATTTAGAAATCAGTCTGTCACATATAAGTTTACATACATCTTACTCCATACTCCCACTTGCTCTCCCCATAATGAGTCAGTCCTTCCAGTCTCTCCTTTCATGACAATTTTGCCAGCTTCCAACTCTCTCTATCCTCCCATCCCCCCTCCAGACAGGAGATGCCAACACAGTCTCAAGTGTTCACCTGATATAATTAGCTCACTCTTCATCAGCACCTCTCTCCTACCCACTGTCCAGTCCCTTTCATGTCTGATGAGTTGTCTTCGGGGCTGGTTCCTGTCCTGTGTCAACAGAAGGTTTGGGGACCATGAACGCTGGGATTCCTCTAGTCTCAGTCAGACCATTAAGTATGGTCTTTTTATGAGAATTTGGGGTGTGCATCCCACTGATTTCCTGCTCCGTCAGGGGTTCTCTGTTGCGCTCCCTGTCAGGGCAGTCGTCGATTGTGGCCAGGCACCAACTAGTTCTTCTGGTCTCAGGATGATGTAGGTCTCTGGTTCATGTGGCCCTTTCTGTCTTTTGGGCTCTTAGTTGTCGTGTGACCTTGGTGTTCTTCATTCTCCTTTGCTCCAGGTGGGTTGAGACCAATTGATGCATCTTAGATGGCCGCTTGTTAGCATTTAAGACCCCAGATGCCACATTTCAAAGTGGGATGCAGAATGTTTTCATAATAGAATTATTTTGCCAATTGACTTAGAAGTCCCCTTAAACCATGGTTCCCAAACCCCCGCCCTTGCTCCGCTGACCTTTGAAGCATTCATTTTATCCCGGAAACTTCTTTGCTTTTGGTCCAGTCCAATTGAGCTGACCTTTCATGTATTGAGTGTTGTCCTTCCCTTCACCTAAAGCAGTTCTTATCTACTAATTAATCAGTAAAAAACCCTCTCCCTCCCTCCCTCCCTCCCCACCCCGTAACCACAAAAGTATGTGTTCGTCTCAGTTTATACTATTTCTCAAGATCTTATAATAGTGGTCTTATACAATATTTGTCCTTTTGCCTCTGACTGATTTCGCTTAGCATAATGCCTTCCAGGTTGCTCCATGTTATGAAATGTTTCACAGATTCGTCACTGTTCTTTATCGTTGCGTACTATTCCATTGTGTGAATATACCACAATTTATTTACCCATTCATCCGTTGATGGACACTTTGGTTGCTTCCATCTTTTTGCTATTGTAAACAGAGCTGCAATAAACATGGGTGTGCATATATCTGTTTGTGTGAAGGCTCTTGTTTCTCTAGGGTATATTCCCAGGAGTGGGATTTCTGGGTTGTATGGTAGTTCTATTTCTAACTGTTTAAGATAACGCCAGATAGATTTCCAAAGTGGTTGTACCATTTTACATTCCCACCAGCAGTGTATAAGAGTTCCAATCTCTCCGCAGCCTCGCCAACATTTATTATTTTGTGTTTTTTGGATTAATGCCAGTCTAGTTGGTGTGAGATGGAATCTCATCGTAGTTTTAATTTGCATTTCTCTAATGGCTAATGATCGGGAGCATTTTCTCATGTATCTGTTAGCTGCCTGAATATCTTCTTTAGTGAAGTGTGTGTTCATATCCTTTGCCCACTTCTTCATTGGGTTGTTTGTCTTTTTGTGGTTGAGTTTTGACAGAATCATATAGATTTTAGAGATCAGGCGCTGGTCGGAGTTGTCATAGCTGAAAATTCTTTCCCAGTCTGTAGGTGGTCTTTTTACTCTTTTGGTGAAGTCTTTAGATGAGCATAGGTGTTTGATTTTTAGGAGCTCCCAGTTATCTGGTTTCTCTTCGTTATTTTTGGTAATGTTTTGTATTCTGTTTATGCCTTGTATTAGGGCTCCTAGGGTTGTCCCTATTTATTCTTCCATGATCTTTATCATTTTAGTCTTTATGTTTAGGTCTTTGATGCACTTGGAGTTAGTTTTTGTGCTTGGTGTGAGGTATGGGTCCTGTTTCATTCTTTTGCAAATGGATATCCAGTTATGCCAGCACCATTTGTTAAGAAGACTATCTTTTCCCCAATTAACTGACACTGGGCCTTTGTCAAATATCAGCTGTTCATATGTGGATGGATTTATATCTGGGTTCTCAGTTCTGTTCCACTGGTCTATGTGCCTGTTGTTGTACCAATACCAGGCTGTTTTGACTACTGTGGCTGTATAATAGGTTCTGAAATCAGGTAGAGTGAGGCCTCCCACTTTCTTCTTCTTTTTCAGTAATGCTTTGCTTATCCGAGGCTTCTTTCCCTTCCATATGAAGTTGGTGATTTGTTTCTCTATCACATTAAAAAATGACATTGGAATTTGGATCGGAAGTGCATTGTATGTATAGATGGCTTTTGGTAGAATAGATATTTTTACTATGTTAAGTCTTCCTATCCATGAGCAAGGTATGTTTTTCCACTTAAGTAGGTCCTTTTTAATTTCTTGTAGTAGAGCTTTGTAGTTTTCTTTGCATAGGTCTTTTACATCCTTGGTAAGATTTATTCCTAAGTATTTTATCTTCTTGGGGGCTACTGTGAATGGTATTGATTTGGTGATTTCCTCTTCGATGTTCTTTTTGTTGACGTAGAGGAATCCAAGTGATTTTTGTATGTTTTTTTTTTTTATCTTATAACCCCAATGCTATTTTTTATAGAAATAGCAAAATCCATCCTAAAATTCATATAGAATTTCAAAGAACCAAGAATAGCCAAAACAATCTTGGAAAGGAAAGTAAAGTTGGAGGACTCACACTTCCTGATTTCAAAACTTACTACAAAGCTACAGTAATCAAAACAGTGTGGTGCTGGCATAAGGGTAGATATATAGATGAATGGAAGAGAATACAGAGTCCAGAAATAGGCCTTCACAGGTATGGTCAATTTTAAACATATCATCGAAATGACAAAAAAAAAAACAAGTTTGATACTGAATGATGGCTAGTTTTTCCTATACTAATACTTAGGAGACCCATTTGGCAGTATCTAGTAAAACACTGACTGCCTCTACATTATGATCTAGCAATTCTACTTTACAATATGTATTGTAGAGGAATATTTGATCATATGAGGATATACACAGCCACATTGATTATAAGAGGGAAAACAGAAACAAACTCATTGTTCTTGCACAGAAAAATGGGCGGTCTAAATGTTATATATTCTCAAGGACTCTATGCTTAACATTGTATCTATTATTGAGCAACAGTCAAAAAGATAAATATCTGAAAAATTTGTTCAATATAACATGACATTTGTTTAACACATACATACACAAAACAACAATATATATATATTCTAAGTGCACACATATTTGACTGTAATGTTTATCACAAAATCTGGAAGAATACAGAAAATAAGGCTAATGAGAAGTTACCTTCGGGAAAGTGTGAAGATCAGGGCTAGTAGGAAATAGGGTTCGTAGCCTATCTGTAATATTTCACAATAGGAAAGCACCCATGCATTCCTTTCGTACATGAAAATAATTTTAATAATAATGTTAAATTGGATATTATATGTATAATGAATTAAAAAGCACCTGATGTCTTAATGCTTTTTTGTTTTGTTATTGTTTTTATCAATATTTTTGAAAGTGGTAGAAATTGTGTTAAAGAGGTCTCTGCTATATAGTATTTAGATATGTAAATGGTGGATGAATGAATATATAGAGAGAGGTAGATATTATTTTTGAAAGGCAAAAATAAAGCTGTGTATATGATTTCCCTTTAAATCCCTCCATTTTCACAGGGAGGTGACATGTATTTCTGAGTTTAAAAGATGCTGATTTTGATTGAATAGAAAAAATAGTTCAGAAATTGTTTTGAAAGCAATATAGTTATTGGTATAAAAAAGATACACTGGGTTCTTATTCAATTGGAAGGGAGGAAATAGTAACCTTATGCTAGATGGCCTGGTAAACAATACACAAGACTATGTTTGTAATGTGATTTTCATGCACAAGTAGATATATTAACAACATATAGTAGTTTGTGAATGTTTTCATGCTTGTTAAAACCCCAAGGAAAGAAATAAAATGCCCTTGGGTTAGATGAAGCAAAGTACATGAGATATTCAATTTTAGTGCCATTTTTTAAAAAGTGGTTCAAAGCATAGCACTAATAAATCACTAGGGAAATTAAATCAAGAATGATGAATTTTAGAGACTCAGTTCAACAGGTGTGGATACTGGACATTTTCAGCAGTACTTATGTTTCTAGTGAGGAACAAAAATTGAGTGGCTGCTTCTAAGTCTTAAGAAGGCTGTTACATCCTTGGGTTCTTTGATATCAATGCAGCATTGTAAAACTCATTAAAACTTTAGAAACTATCCATGAACTTAAGTATAGCAATTCCTCTATGAGTTGGTACAGTTACTTTAGGTTTTCGATACAAAACCAAAACGTTAAACCAAAAAAAAAAAAAAAAACCCAGTGCCATCAAGTAGATTCTGACTCTTAGTGACCCTATAGGACAGAGTAGAACCCACAGAGTTTCCAAGGAGCACCTCGTGGATTCAAACTGGCGACCCTTTGGTTAGCAGCCGTAGCACTTAACCACTACACCACCACGGTTTCCAGACACACGTTAAAAAAAAAAAAACAAATTACACATTACTGGTGTTCACATAGTTATTTGTTGTTAGTTGCTGTTGGCTGCCGTGGAGGCAGTCCCCAACTCATAGTGACCCCATGCATAATGGAAGGTCCTGTGCCATTCATTCCCTTAATGTGTTGCCTATTGGACAGTTGTGGTATACCGGGTTTTCATTGGCTGATTTTTGGAAGTTGATTGCTAAGTCTTCTTTCGAGTTTGTCTTAGTCTGGAAGCTCTGCTGAAACCCATTCGCATTACAGAAAGTTGCAATCCACCACTGGTAGACTGGTGGTGGTTGCACGGGAGGTACATTGGCCAGGAATTGAACCCAGGTCTCCCATACCCAAGAATCACCATTGCCCCCACCTAGTATTTAAATACCCATTGTTGTCAAGTCAGTTCCTACCCATGGCAACCCTGTCTGTGTCAGAGGAGAATTTCCCAGTAGGGTTTTCTTGGCTGTAATCTTTATAGAAGCAGATTGCCAGAACCTTCTTTTGCGATGCCACTGGGTGTGTTTGAACCACCAATCTTTAGGTTAGTAGATGAGTGCAAACTGTTTGCACCACCGAGAGCATTTAAAAAATAAGATAGACTTAATTAGGTACACAAGAAAGTCATTAAAAGTGCCACAAGGGAAAATATACTTGAAAAACTCAGAATGTGTTTTTAGGGAATATTCCAGGAAATATCAAATAACTTTTAAAAAACAGTCAGAGAAGGATTTTAGGAAAAAAAGTTAAGGAATATCAGAAATTTTGTGGGGCAGAAACAAAAGCTCCAACCTTAGGAACAAGGGCATGTAAGACAGATTCAAATACAAAAATCAAGCCTGAATTTTTCAGTCGTTAAGGGAAATAAGTTGTTAAAGTGACCTCTAGTGGGCTCTTAGCTCCTCTCATAAAGCTGGCTTTTTTATTTTTGAAAAAAAAATAGAAGTTCTTATTTTAAACATAAATTGCTGTAGACATACAATCTGGTAAGCCTTAATTTAAACATACATTTAACAACATAATATATTTATTTCGGTTGTTTTAATTTTTTTAAATCATTGTTTCAAAAAAGATTTCACAAATTCTCTTGATATAATCTGTTTGAAATAAGATAAACTTTAAAAAGTATTTTTTTTCCATATGGAATGAAGTTTATTGCCCCAAAACACATTCCTAACCAGATTAGGACAAACACAACTTCGATTCATGAGAAATGAGCGATAGACCCTCATCAACAACTGTGGTGTTTCTGGATCTGACGTTCCACGTGTTTTTATTTTCCACATTGCTGGCCTACGTCACACCTCTACAAGATTGACCAGGCAGCACATGCTGCCTCTTCATATTCTAAAATAAGGCTAACCCTCTGCAACAGCCCAGATCCTCTGCTGAATACGTGCCTTAAACTAGCACCAGGTGCTTCCTGACTTTGAGATCTCATTAAAAGCCACACATTGGAAACAAAATGTTGATTTATGGTTTGTTTTTTTTTAATGAAATAGTAAAAACAGAAGAGGTCCTCACAGAGCCAAAGATGAGATTTCTCATTGAAAGTCACAATGAAACATATTTTATAAAAAAGAAAGAAAGAAAGCCATTTTTTCTAAAAAGTGAGAAAAAAAAGATGAAATTTACAGAATAAAAAGGAAATGTATGTAAAAATTATCTTTCCATATGTTATGGATTGAATTGTGTCACTAAAAAAATGTGTTGTAAATCCTAACCTCCACACCTCTGGTTATAATTCCGTTTAGCAATCGGTTGTCTTTGTTAAACTAATGAGATTGGATGGGCATAGGGTGTGTTTTAAGTTGATCTCTTTCGAGATAAGAAAGAGATTAAATAAGCAAGAGATGGGGGAAGAGAGATGCCAAACGACATGAAGATAACCCAGGAGCAGAAGCTCAAAGAGACAAGGACCTTCCTCCAACAGAAAGAGAAAGCCTTCCCCTAGAGCCAGCACCCTGAATTCGAACTCCAAGCCTCCTAACTGTGAGAAAACCAATTTCTGTTTGTTAAAGCCACCCGCTTGTGGTATTTCTGTTATAACAGCGCACTAGATAACTAAGATACCATACAAACATAAAAATTCTGTGTAATTTCCAAAGATCATATGGGAATTCCCTGAATGATTATGTCACGTCTTCTAACCCAAGAAAATTGTCAAATAAATTATCATCTTGAGGTCAGGGGATTTTAGGAAGCAGAATTTTATAGTTCTTCCCCAGCTAATATAATATTTTTTGTAAGATTAACAAGGCCCTAATAACTGCTGGAAACCTCTGCTAGCTCAACCCCACACCTATTCAGAAAAGTATGGAAATAGATTAAGGAGTGCAAATTTAGAATTAATTTCATTCACTTTTCATAAACACTTCCAGCTTAATTCTGACTGAGACAAAGTAAACAAAGATTGAATTTGACCCTCTCTTCTATGTTTTCTCTCTCTCTCTGCTGCTGAGCTCTATTTTAGAATAGGAACTATAGGGCCATGAGGTTTTTGTTTGTTTTTGCTTTTTTTTAAACGATTTTTATTGTGTTTTAAGTGAAAGTTTAAAAATCAAGTCAGTTTCTCACACAAAAATTTATATACACCTTGCTACATACTCCCAATTACTCTCCTCCTAATGAGACAGCCCGCTCTCCCCCTCCACTCTCTTTTTGTGTCCATTTTGCCAGTTTCTAACCCCTCTACCCTCTCATCTCCCCTCCAGGCAGGAGATGCCAACATAGTCTCAAGTGTCCACCTGATCCAAGAACCTCACTCTTCACCAGCATCCCTCTCCAACCCATCGTCCAGTCCAATCCATGTCTGAAGAGTTGGCTTCGGGAATGGTTCCTGTCCTGGGCCAACAGAGGGTCTGTGGGCCATGAACACTGGGGTCTTTCTAACCTCAGTCAGATCATTAAGTCTGGTCTTTTTATGAGAATTTGGGGTCTGCATCCCACTGCTCTCCTGCTCCCTCAGGGGTTCTCTCTTGTGTCCTCTGTCAGGGCAGTCATCAGTTGTAGCTGGGCACCATCTAGTTCTTCTGGTCTCAGGATGATGTAGTCTCTGGTTCATGTGGCCCTTTCTGTCTCTTGGGCTCATAATTGCCTTGTGTCCTTGGTGTTCTTCATTCTTCTTTGATCCAGGTGGGTTGAGACTCATTGATGCATCTTAGATGGTCGCTTCCTAGCGTTTAAGACCCCAGACAGCACTCTTCAAAGTGGGAAGCAGAATGTTTTCTTAATAGCTTTTATTACGCCAATTGACTTAGATGTCCCCTGAAACCATGGTCCCCAAACCCCTGCCCCTGCTACACTGGCCTTCGAAGCATTCAGTTTATTCAGGAAACTTCTTTACTTTTGGTTTAGTCCAGTTGTGCTGACCTCCCCTGTATTGTGTGTTGTCTTTCCCTTCACCTAAAGTAGCCCTTATCTACTATCTAATTAGTGAATATCCCTCTCCCACCCTCCCTCCTCCCTGATCTCGTAACCACAAAAGAATGTTTTCTTCTGAGTTTAAACTATTTCTCAAGTTCTTATAATAGTGGTCTTATACAATATTTGTCCTTTTGCAACTGACTAATTCACTCAGCATAATGCCTTCCAGGTTCCTCCATGTTATTAAATGTTTCACAGATTCCTCACTGCTCTTTATCAATGCATAGTATTCCATTGTGTGAATATACCGTAATTTATTTATCGGTTCATCTGTTGATGGGCACCTTGGTTGCTTCCATCTTTTTGCTATTGTAAACAGTGCTGCAATAAACATGAGTGTACATATATCTGTTCTTGTAAAGGCTCTTATTTCTCTAGGATATATTCCGAGGAGTGGGATTGCTGGATCATATGGTAGTTCTATTTCTAGCTTTTTAAGGAACGGCCAAATCGAATTCCAAAGTGGTTGTACCATTTTACATTCCCACCAGTAGTGTGGAAGTGTTCCAATCTCTCCACAACCTCTTTAGCATTCATTATTTTGCGTTTTTTGGATTAATGCCAGCCTTGTTGGAGTGAGATGAAATCTCATTGTAGTTTTGATCTGCATTTCTCCAATGGCTAATGATTGTGAACATTTCCTCATGTATCTGTTAGCTATCTGAATGTCTTCTTTAGTGAAGTGTCTATTCATATCTTTTGCCCATTTTTTAATTGGGTTATTTGTCTTTTTGTAGTTGAGTTTTTGCAGTATAATGTAGGTTTTAGAGATCAGGCACTGATTGGTAATGTCATAGCTAAAAACTTTTTCCCAGTCTGTAGGTAGTCTTTTTACTCTTTTGCTGAAGCCTTTGGATGAGCACAGGTGTTTGATTTTTAGGAGCTCCCAGTTATCTAGTTTTTCTTCTGCATTCTTAATAATGTTTTGTATACTGTTTATGCCATGTATTAGGGCTCCTAACATTGTCCCTATTTTTTCTTCCATGACCTCTATTGTTTTAGATTTTATATTTAGGCCTTTGATCCATTTTGAGCTTGTTTTTGTGCATGGAGTGAGGTACGGGTCTTCTTTCATTTTCTTTCAGATGGATATCCAGTTATGCCAGCACAATTTGTTAAAAAGACTGTCTTTTCCCCATTTAACTGTTTTGGGGCCTTTGTCAAATATCAACTGCTCATACGTGATGCATTTATCTCTGGATTCTCAATTCTGTTCCATTGGTCCATGTATCTGTTGTTGTACCAGGCTGTTTTGACTACTGCGGCGGTATAATAGGTTCTAAAATCAGGTAAAGTAAGGCCTCCCACCTTGTTCTTCTTTTTCAGTAATGCGTTATTTATCCAGGGCCTCTTTCCTTTCCATATGAAGTTGGTGATTTGTTTCTCCATCTCATTAAAGAATGTCTTTGGGATTTGGATCGGAATTGCATTAAATGTATAGATCGCTTTCGGTAGAACAGACATTTTTATAATGTTAAGTCTTCCTATCCATGAGCAAGGTATGTTTTTCCACTTATAGTTTCTTGCAGAAGTGTACTGTAGTTTTCTTTGTATAAGTCTTTTACATCTCTGGTAAGATTTATTCCTAAGTATTTTATCTTCTTGGGGGCTACTGTAAATGGCATTGATTTGGTGATTTCCTCTTCGATGTTCTTTTTGTTGGTGTAGAGGAATCCAACTGATTTTCATATGTTTATCTTGTATCCCGATACTATGCTGAATTCTTCTATTAGTTTTAGTAGTTTTCTTGAGGATTCCTTAGGGTTTTCTGTGTATAAGATCATGTCATCTGCAAATAGAGATATTTTTAATTCTTCCTTGCCAAGATCTGGATGCCCTTTATTTCCTTATCTAACCTAATTGCTCTCGCTAGGACCTCCAACACAGTGTTGAACAAGAACGGTGATAAAGGGCATCCTTGTCTGGCTCCTGATCTCAATGCGAATGCTTTCAGGCTCTCTCCATTTAGGGTGATGTTGGCTGTTGGCTTCATATAAATGTCCTTTATTATGTTGGGGAATTTTCCTTCTATTCCTATTTTGCTGAGAGTTTTTATCATGAATGGGTGTTAAACTTTGCCAAATCCCTTTTCTGCATCAATTGATAAAATCATGTGATTCTTGTCTTTTGTTTTATTTATGTGGGGATGACATGAATTGTTTTTCTAATGTTGAACCATCCCTGCATACCTGGTATGAACTCCACTTGGTCATGGTGAATTATTTTTTTGATATGTTGTTGAAATCTATTGGCTAGAATTTTGCTGAGGATTTTTGCATCTACGTTCACGAGGGATATAGGTCTATAATTTTCTTTTCTTGTGGTGTCTTTACCTGGTTTTGGTATCAGAGATGTAGTAGCTTCATAGAATGAGTTTGGTAGTATTCCATCCTTTTCCATGCTTTGAAATACCTTTAGTAGTAGTGGTGTTAACTCTTCTCTGAAAGTTTTGTAGAACTCTGCAGTGAAGCCATCTAGGCCAGGGCTTTTTTTTTTTTGTTGGGAGTTTTTTGATTACCTTTTCAATCTCTTCTTTTGTTATGGGTCTATTTAGCTGTTCTACTTCTGTTTGTGTTAGTTTAGGTAGGTAGTGTGTTTCTAGGAATTCATCCATTTCTTCTAGGTTTTCAAATTTGTTAGAGTACAATTTTTCATAGTAATTTGATATGATTCTTTTAATTTCAGTTGGGTCTGTTGTGATGTGGTCCTTCTCATTTCTTATTTGGGTTATTTGCTTTCTCTCCTGTTTTTCTTTTGTCGGTTTGGCCACTGGTTTATCAATTTTGTTGAGTTTTTTAAAAAAACAGCTTTCGGTCTTGTTAATTCTTTCAATTTTTTTTTCTGTTTTCTATTTCATTTAGTTCAGCTCTAATTTTTATTGTTTGTTTTCTTCTGGTGACTGAGGGTTTCTTTTGTTGCTCTCTTTCTATTTGTTCAAGTTGTAGGGATAATTCTTTGATTTTGGCCCTTTCTTCTTTTTGGATGTGTGCATTTATTGATATAAATTGGCCTCTAAGTACCGCTTTTGCTGTGTCCCAAAGGTTCATTCTCATTGGATTCTCTGAATTTCATTATTCCATCCTTAATGTCTTCTATAATCCAGTCTTTTTTGAGCAGAGTATTGTTCAATTTCCAAGTGTTTAATTTCTTTTCTCTGCTTTTCCTGTTATTGAATTCCACTTTTATGGCCTTATGGTCAGAGAAGGTGCTTTGTAATATTTCAATGTTTTGGGTTCTGCTAAGCCTTGCTTTATGACCTAATATGTGATCTATTCCAGAGAATGTTCCATGTGTACTAGTAAAGAATATATACTTGGTTGTTGTTGGGTGGAGTGTTCTATATGTCTATGAGGTCAAGTTGGTTGATTGTGGCATTTAGATCTTCCGTATCTTTATTGAGCTTCTTTCTGCATGTCCTGTCCTTCACCAAAAATGGTCTGTTGAAGTCTCCTACTATTATTGTGGAGCTGTCTATCTCACTTTCCAATGCTGATAGAGTTTGTTTTATGCATCTTGCAGCCCAGCCATTGGGTGCATAAATATTTAATATGGTTATATCTTCTTGGTGTCTTGTCCCTTTAATCATTATATAGTGCCCTTCCTTATCCTTTCTGATGGATTTAACTTTAAAGTCTATTTTGTCAGAAATTAACATGGCCACTCCTGCTCTTTTTGATTGTCGTTTGCTTGATATATATTTTTCCATCCTTTGAGTTTTAGTTTGTTTGTGTCTCTAAGTCTAAGGTGTGTCTCTTGTAGGCAGCATATAGATGGATCTTGTTTTTTAATCTATTCTGCCACTCTCTGTCTCTTTATTGGTGCATCTAGTCTATTTACATTCAGGGTAATTATGGATAGGTATGCATTTAGTGCTATCATTTTGATGTCTTTTTTGTGTGTGTTATTGACAGTTTCTTTCTCCCACCTAATTTTATGTGCTGAGTAGACTATCTTTATGCACTCTCTTTTCCTCTTTTTTATTGTCGTTGATTTTGTTTCTGTGAGTCTCTATTTTTTTCTTGTACTTTATTTTGATGAGTAGGATAGTTTGTTTCCTTTGTGGTTACCTTATTATTTACCCCTATTTTTCTAATTTTAAACCTAACTGTTTAAAATCTTCCTGTCCATATGCAAGTTGTATGATTACATTTCTTAGCCCCTCTTTATTAGTTTAATGTTGTCTTCTTTTATATAATAACATCGCTGTTACTCTGTTTTGAGCTTTTTTTTTTTTATAACCTTGCTTTGTTTTTTTGGATTTCCCTGTCTGGACTGACTTCTGGTTGCTCTGCCCAGTGTTCTAGTCTTAGGTTGATACCTGATATTATTGATTTTCTAACCAAAGAACTCCCTTTAGTATTTCTTGTAGTTTTTGGTTTGGTTTTTACAAATTCCCTAAACTTGTGTTTACCTGGAAATGTCTTAATTTCACCTTCATATTTAAGAGACAGTTTCGCTGGATATATGATTCTTGAATGGCAATTTTTTTCCTTCAATTTTTTGAATATGTCATCCCATTGCCTCTTGCCTGCATGGTTTCTGCCAAGTAGTCCAAGCTTATTCTTGTTAGCTCTCCTTTGTAGGTGACTTTTCGTTTTTCCCTCACTGCTCTTATAATTCTTTCTTTATCTTTGGTTTTGGCAAGCTTGATTATAATATGTCTTAGTGACTTTCTTTTAACATCTACCTTATGTGGAGTTCGATGAGCATCTTGGATAGATATCTTCTCATCTTTCATGATATCAGGGAAGTTTTCTGCCAACAAATCTTCAACAATTCTCCTTGTATTTTCTGTTAGCCCTCCCTGTTCTGGTACTCCATTCACTCGTAGGTTATTTCTCTTGATAGAGTCTCACATGATTCTTAAATTTTCTTCATTTTTTTAAAATTCTTTTATCTGATTTTTCTTCAAATATATTAGTGCCAAGTGATTTATCTTCGAGTTCAGAAATTCTAGCTTCTACTTGCTCAATTCTGCTCCTCTGACTTTCTACTGTGTTGTCTACTTCTGTAATTTTATTGTTAATCTTCTGAATTTCTGATTGCTGTCTGTCTATGGATTTTTCCAGCTTATCAAACTTTTCATTATGTTCCTGAATAATCTTTCTAATTTTTTCAATTGCTTTACCTGTGTGTTACTTGGCTTGTTCTGCATATTGCCTCATTTCCTTCCTGATGTCTTGAAGGGTTCTGTATATTAAACTTCTGTATTCTGGCTCTCCAGGAATGCGCTTTCATCTAGAAGATCCCTGGATTCTTTGTTTTGAGAGCCTGTTGAGGTGATCATGGTCTGTTTCTTTATGTGACTTGATATTGACTGTTGTCTACAAATCATCTATAACTTATTGTATTAGTTTATGCTTACTTACTGTGTCGTAGCTTTTTGCTTTATTTTGTTTTGGTATACCCCTATGGGTTGCTTGAGTGAGCTACCTTGATTATTTTCACCTTTGGAGCTCTGACATCCTGTCCCCAGATGGCTAGAGCTGTTATCAGATATGTCAGTCTTGGCGTACATTTAGTTTTCTTGTATGAAATCAGCTCAGGTTTCCAGGTAGCTGATCAACAAGTGTGTGGTACAGGCTCTGTCCTACGGTCTTAGAAGGGCAGGGGTGATTGGCGTATATACCGGTAACTGATTGCAGCAGGGGGTCATGCTCTGAACAAGGCAGGGGGCTGAGAACCGACCCCCAAGTGCATCTGACGAAAGCACGTCATAGGGCCATGAGTTATGTTTATTTGTTTTTTGTTTTCTTATAACATAGCTACTAATTGTTTAAATTGTTGTAGAACCTAGGTAATTTAGAGAAAGGAGACATGAAGCACTAGGTAAAGGATTTTTGGAAAATATTATATATATATAATTATATTTTAGGGCTTTAATCAGATAGTGTGCTAATAAAATTCATGATTTTATTTCTTTAGAACGCAGACCTCAACCTCGTAGTGACCACTTGACAACTCATCACACCAGCATATACAAATGCTCAGAATGTCTTACACCCTTCAATAGCCAGCTTATCAGGATCACCCATGCTGCTCACTCCAAGCTTGAGTGAGCAAACAAGTCTGGCGGTGTGCCCCAAAGGCCAGCATTCCTAGACTCCACTGAACCACCAGGGAAGGGAGCTCCAGAGTGGTGAGCTTCCAAAGGCAGCTGGAGGAGCGAATTTTTGCTCAAGATGTTTAGGAGCCATAAGGAATCCACTCCTCAGGGTGGAGGAATTCATAATTCGGACTTCAACGTTACTTGTCTTAGTTTTCTCTCGTTCACAAGGAAAGGAACACTGTATATCCTAGGACATCTATTTTTACAGTTATCCCAACAACATCCTCTACCTTGCACAGAAAGAGCAAAGAAGATACCTCCTTTCATTCACAAAGGTAAGAAAAGAGTTTATACCCTAAAAGTGAGAGACCACAAAATAATGGAAAGTTCACAAAGGCCTATAAAGGGAGATTCAGAAAATAATAACTTTTATGTATTTAGTGCCTATGATGTGACTTGGATTTTCTGTATTTTATCTCTAATCTTGACAGCAACCCTCTGTGGTTTTTAATATTCCAGTTTACAGTGGGAAAAAAAAACTGAAGTTCAGAAAAGTAAGGTGACTTACCAACAGTACATATCATATCAGAACACAACTACTAAGTGGTATGCCAAGGTCTTTCTGACTCTAATACTTGTTTTCACTCCCTCTCCCAACACAGCCTAAAGGGTAAGGAAGGGCGGTGGTTACTCCTTATCAGGAATTTCACTCCCTAAATGATCATTCCTATTAGCTACTTAGCCAGTGATTGTGAACCCTGATTTAACAAGTTTGACCTTATCAATATAACCAAAACCCTTTGTTGTCAAGCCGATTCCAACTCATAGTGACCCTACAGGACACAGCAGAACTATCCCTATAGGATTTCCAAGGCTGTAAATCTTTATGGAAGCAGACTGCCACATCTTTCTCCTGTGGAGAGGATGGTGAGTTCAAACCACTGACTTCTGGATTAGCAGCTGAGTGCTTAACCACTGTGCCACCGGGGCTCCTTCACCAATATATAAAAAAATAAAAACTTGTGACTTTTCTCAAAGCACGTAGAAGCCAAATACATTCATTTAGGTACACACGCACATACACACAAAATCAAGCCCTTTGCCATCAAGTCGGTTCTGACTCATAGCAACCCTATAAGACTGGTAGAACTCCCCCATTGGGTTTCAGAAGAGCAGCTCATAGATTCAAACTGCTGACCTTTTCGTTAGCAGCCCTAGCTCTTAACCACTGCACCACCAGCACTCCATTCAAGTACACAGTACACCAAAGTATTAAAAATATCATATATAATTCCCAAAAGAAGGCATTAAATGTGGATAGATATAGAAAGCATTTTAAGCAGCCTTGTAACTGTCTATTAATATTTTTTTATTGCAGAAATAAGAGAATAAATAATTGTTATGATTCTAGATATTGAAAAAGAAACAAAAAGACTTTGAATCTCTGGGACATTTGTTGGGCTCTTAGAAAACTAGAATATTCTAGGCTGCTTGCCTAATGACTGTTTAGTTATATATAAATAAGGTTATCATGCATATGTATAAATGTGTACAATAGAATTGAGGGTTAATAAAACATTTTACACCTAAGTAGACATATTTCATCAGAAAGAACCATTTTAAGTTTTGCTTATATTTCTAGGGCATTGACCAACGTAACAGTCTCCCATTTTTGAGTACCAATAGTATTTTCAAATTATTTCATTATACTGCAAGTTCTTTCTATTATGAGCCATAGAAAATGCCTGGAATTTAATGTGCATGATTTTGGAAATCTCATTTATTATGACAAAAACCTTTGACTTTCTGTAACTCAGCTTCTGTGGAGTGTGCATCAAACGAACCTGCATCTGGATGATAAAAAGAAAAAATAAATGCAATCAAAACAAAGTTGCCTTTTAAATTATCTATTCCATGTCTGCACTTTCGATACCTTCCTTACCTGAAATGAGATATTGTAACTATAGGTTACTTGATAGCTCATGTTAAAAATAATCAAAACTCTATAAAATTGAAACAAAAGTTTTATTTCTAAGCAGTTATTCTATATGCATATAGGGATATCATTTTGATTCCAGAAAAACGAAATGGCTCTAACTAAGCTGAGTATAACTCAACTAGGCTTATAAGGAGAAGAGGAGGGAGAAATATAGATGATCAACCACTGGCTAATCTTAATATAATTGAGTGAATCCTGCCCTCCCCCTCTGGCTGAGATCAACTGGTATCAGGTCACAAGGTGGTCTCTGGCCCTCTCCCCAACTGCACCTTTTGAAATTCAAATTTAGTAAGCCTAGCTTCAAACAGGAGAGAAAAGATTAGCAACTTTGGGTGAAAGAAAAACCACTGGCAGAATTAATTTTGGTTAGGAATTTCTTTACAGTGAATATCTGGTTTCATGGGTAAGAAAACTTTAAAATTAAAGTAGGATGTCTGTTATTAATTTTTATCTTTGACAGACATCATATCCTCATTATTCTTGCTATTTAGCCTGTTCCAGGGCAATTCAGAGAAAAAAATTCTAAGAATAAGAATGGCAATCAGTCGACAGATGTGTCAATTCAAGGAACAGATATATTAAATTATGTTGAAATTTCAGTCATACGTCAATCTGAGTTTTTTTTTTTTCTGTAAACCTATAGAAATTCCTCTCCTAATGACATGTGTCATGACTTTAATTTGTCATTGCCACATCCAACTGCTGTTTCAGGAGGTGGCACCCTTCTCTCATATATTACTGATGAAGCTGCCTCCTAACTGAGGAATTTGAAGATATATAATAAGCTGGTGACATTGATAATGAAAGTGATTTGAGGTGGCAACATAAGCTGATAGCTTAAAGAATATTTCATATTATAAACTGAAAGTTTTGCCTCTGCAATTAGGTGGGTTTGGTTACGAAATAACTTCTAGAGAAGAAGGCAATAAAGGAAGAGTTATGCTTTCTAAGAAGGCAGGCCACTTGCAGTTTCCTGTTTGGAAATTACAGCCTTATTTTTATTATTATTTATTTATTTTGCTGTTTCGTATGTTTGGAAAATAGAACAGGTAAATGGGCAAGAGCAAGCACCATAATAAAATGCATCTAGGAATCAATTATTAATAAAAAGAGCACACGACAATGTCTAGGAAGAAAAATGGGGCATCAGGATTGGAGGGAGACTCCTTAACAGCCTGTGTGATACAGACAACACAACCTTGCTTGCTGAAAGTGAAGAGGACTTGAAGCACTTACTCATGAAGATCAAAGTTTACAGCCTTCAGTAGGGATTACACCTCAACATAAAGAAAACAAAAATCCTCACAACTGGATCAATAAGCAACATCATGAGCAATAGAGAAAAGATTGAAGTTGTCAAGGATTTCACTTGGATCCACAATCAACACCCATAGAAGCAGCAATCAAGAAATCAAAGGATTCATTGTATTGGGCAAATCTGCTGCAAAAAGATTTCTTTAAAGTGTTGGAAAACAAAGATGTCACCTTGAAGACTAAGGTGTGCCTGACCCAAGCCATGGTGTCTTCAATCACCTCAGATGCTTTGGAAAGTTGGACAATGAATAAGGAAGACGGAAGAAGAATTAATGTCTTTGAATTGTGGTGTTGGTGAAGAATATTGAACATACCATGGACCGCCAAAAGATCGAGAATATCTGTCTTGGGAGAAGTAGAACCAGAATGTTCCTTAGAAGCAAGGATGGCTAAACTACATCTCACATACTTTGGATGTTATCAGAAGGGATCAGTCCCTGGAGAAGGACATCACGTTTGGTAAAGTAGAGGGTGAGTGAAGAAGAGGGAGACCCCCAACAAGGTGGATTGACACAGTGGCTGCAACGAGGGGCTCAAGCATAACAATGATTATGAGAATGCCACAGGACAGGCAATGTTTCATTCTGCTGTAAATAGAGTCGCTATGAGTCAGAACTGACTCAATGACACCTAACAACAACAACAGGAAGAAAAAAAGATCCTGAGTATCTTCTCCGTCAGAAGCAACTCTTCCACAATTTACTCAGAGTAAGTGTAATCTGGAAATTTTATCTCTGTTCCTTTCCTTTTCCTGTCTTTTTTTTGGGAGAATGGAAAGGAAAAAGAAGTTACTAGAAATGATATAATTAGCATTTCTGTGTGCCTTAAACAGAAATTTGATATCACACTCTTTTTTATGTACTGTAACTATTTCATTACCACTCCTATAATATGCATTTTCTCACAACTAATTATTTTAAAAGTTGAGTGATTATAGAAAACTATAATATTTTATGACACCTACTAAATTAGCATACTTCCTTACTTTCCATAGACTGATTGGCATTTTCACATTACCCCATCTTATCTGAAAAGCAAAACCTTTCAGTTTTACTTCTATCTTAATGCTATACAAAAAGAAATTGTACCCAACAATTTGAAGCAAAACAATTTGATAACTTAAGCTCTCTGAGTTACATCATCTGAAATAGGACCTTTTCAGAGGTATGGTTAACTAATTAAGGATCGTGACATTCATGGGACATACCAAGAGCTATTAAAAGGCAAGTATCTTTAAACTCTCGTTTCCTTCCTTGGCCTATGGTAAGAAAGGCTCTTACAGAATTACCAAGCAGTTCTATCATCCTCCATGTCTGTTAAAGGTCAGCAACTGTAAATCAGTTAATAGTAACTTCCTAAAAGTTTAAGACAGGAAACAATAAAGGATGCTATATCCAAACAGAAGGTGCATAGATAACTTAGCTGGATAGAATGTAATTACTGAAGTTAAAATTAGCCAGGTCACCTTACTCTTATGGAAAAAAAAACTTCTGGGTACCTGGCAACCAAATAAATACATAAGAACTTCCTTCCCATTAATGAGCCTCTTTTAGTAGTATGCTGAAACAGTATTCCGGAGACACACACATATTAACTCACCAACACTACTTCTAAAACCAAGTTGGGGGGCTCATCTCATTATTTAAAAGACTTTGAGCTTAATAAAATATAACTACATATTGTACATTTATAATCCGATCATTCGAGAATTGAAAGTATCTTATAAATCATCTAGTTCAAACCCATCTTTTCAGATGAAGAAATAGGTCCAGAAACGTGACTTACCCAAGCTCAGTTAGCTGTATTACACTGTTTACTAAACTATGAACTTCTATGGATGGTATACTTTTTCATATTTATTTATAATTTTTTGTCACTTTAGCTAAAAGTGTTTGAGGAAGACTGCGTATAACTTTACCGCTCAGCATATAGTAGTACCATATGAGTGGTTGCTAAATAAAAATTAAGAATGGATAAGATAAAATCTAAAACTTTTGTAGCCACGAAGCACAGAATATATCTTTTAATTATTATGACATAATTATTTATGATAAAAAAACATTTAAAAAATTTCTTGTATTAATCATTTGGGAGTTTAAAAACTGAACTACAATCAGAGAATTCTACCTGTTTTCCACTAGGTGGCAATATGTCTTTTTCTTTAAAGTCTAAATTTTATTTATTGATTTATTTTCCCAGAGTATGTGATGGCAGTCTTTCTCTTCTGAGTAGACCCAGTTAAAAATTAAGATTACGGGAACTCCACAAAAAAAAAAAAGAGAGAGAGAGATAGGATGTTATGATTATATTAGGAGAGGGGGCAGGCTTGTGTTATAAAACCAGCATGAAAATTAAAATAATAAATTCTGCTTAAAGTATGCCCTTAATTAAAATTCAGATTAAATCTATGCGATCACATTGAAAATTTGATAGTGATTTGTTGTTTTAATTTAAATCAGGTTTGTTATTTATTACTGGTAGAAAAAACCATCAAAAATTTTCTTAGTCCTGCTCTTAAAACACCATTCTTAAGAGGTCATGGTATTTTAAAATGTATTCCTTAATTCTATGGCCTGTTTTCAATCACAACTGAAAAAAATTACTCACTAGCTCACATACTTGTTTCTTTTTCTTTTTGGTGGAGTTAATGGTTTTTTGTTTTTGTTTTTTACTTTATTTATGTCTATACTTACAGCTGGAGCCCTGGTGATGTAGTGGTTAGGAGCTCAGCTGCTAACCAAAAGCTCAGAGGTTCAAATACACCAGCCACTCCTTGGAAACTCTAGGGGGCAGTTCTACTCTGTCCTATAGGGTTGCTTTGAGTTGGAATCAACTGGACGGCAACAGATTTTATACTTACAGCTATACTGGTTGTAAACTAATAATAAAACTAACACTGTTTTCTTTATAGTCAGGTAGGTTTTAGCAAACTTTTTGACTAGTAAATTTGTATACACAACATGCCCCATGTTTATAAAATGAGGTATTGTGGTATAGAACCAAGAAGCCTGGTTTGGAAGTCATACTTCTTAGAGCTCAGGAGACTTCTTAGAAATTATCTAATACAGTGATTCTCAATTCTTCTTGCGCAAAAGAGCTTTTAAAGCACATCAATGTCCTGACCCCACGCCCAGATACTTTGATAAATTTATTTGGAGTAGGAGCAGTAATGAGTAATTTTTTAAACTTTCCAAATGTTTCCATATGGGACCAGAGCGGAGTAACATTCCTAGGCAAACATTTCCCAAATGTGGTTAGATAATCCCCCAGAGGGCTTATTAAAATGTGAATTCTTATACAGGGCCACTGACTTCCTAATTCTGAATCTACAGAAATGGAACCAGCTCCGTTCTTCAAGCTTCCAGGTAATTATTATGAGCACCAAAGTCTCAGAAGCTCTGATCTTGTCTCACTTTCTCATTTTACAGATGAGAAGACTGAGGCTTAGAGAAGTTAGTTCATCCAAGGTCACAGAACTAGGGAATCCAGAACGAGCCAGACTGAGATTAGATATCAAATCTTCTGACATCTAATCTAAGTTTTTAGCAGGATTCTCTCCTGATATAAACCTACGTGGAGTTTAAAATTATCTTATAGCTATTGCCCTATATGTTTACATAAAAAAAAAATATATACTCAAGGATAATGGGCAAGATGGAACTGATGGGTGATTGTGAATGGCGCGTTATGCCTGATACTGCCAGATTCTCCTGTCCCAGGTCCCTCAGAATCAGGCCCGAGTCCTGGAATGAGGGGAGCCGAGTAAAAGAGTTAATACATGAAGTGAGATGGAGCAAAGAATGGAAGGAGCCTGTTACCCTGGCACCAGTAGCTTCTGCAAGAGGCGCTGGCTGCTTCTGAATCAGCAGAGGCTCCGAATCACTCCACATCAGAAACTGGCAGCCTCTGTGTAGGCACCGGCTGGCAGAGAAACGGCAGTTGTTGATTGGTGGGCAGCACTGGAAACCAGTGCAGCAAGCTGGAGCAGGGAGCAAGCTGCTCACTCAAGAGTTTTTCAATTTTGCTATTAACCATTCAAAAAACAGGGCCAGGGAGAGCTGTTGGGAACTAGGTTTCAGAGCCTGATTTGGTGTGAAAGTCGTAGACATATACATACAAACAAGTTGTGACATAACTGTAGAGAACCTAATAGACAAAAAAATTAAAAACAAACTTCTCAGCAGCTAAAGGTACATAAACATTCTTTAAATTTCCATAAAAACTTAGCTTCAAGGTTTTCATAAACAGGGGTTTTCTTACACATGTATATACATATAGACTGTTCATAGTGATAACACAGACTTGAATGGGAAACCCAAACCAAACCAAACCCTTTGCAGTCGAGTTGATTCGGAATCATAGTGACCTACAGGATACGGTAGAGCTGCCCCATAGGGTTTCCAAGGCTGTAAATCTTTACGGAAGCAGACTGCCACATCTTTCTCCCAAGGAGCCACTGGTGGGTTCCAACTGCCTACCTTTTGGTTAACAGCCGAGTGCTTAACCACTGGGCCCCCAGGGCTCTTTTTTTTTTTTGCGAAAGGAGGAGCAAAATGTCAACATGTTATGAATCACCAGGAATTCAAAATCAGCCTTAAACAGAGTATCACTGAAGATAAACAAACAAACAAAAAAGCTATATTTATAACACCAGTTTACCTTCAATATTTCAGAAACTTAGCAGTTGTCGAGACTGAGGTCTCCTGTATTTTTATTTAAGTCTCTATAGAGCTGATTATTTTTCTAGCCCCTTCTCAGTTTCTCAAAATGTGGACCAAAAAATACCTGCATTAGAACTACCTGGGGATGATTGTTTAAAATGCAAGATTCTGAACCTCACCTGAGTGCCATCAAATCTCTGGAAGGGCCACTGGGAATCTCTATTTTTGGGACCTCTATAATGTCCTATAGATGTGGTCGCTTTTTCTTCTCTCTGAGCTATTAATATCCTTCCATTTATAATGAAAATCTCTGGGACGGTGATCTTGGGGAAATTATCTTCTTTTGGAGCCTTTTCCTTACTAAGCCCAAGAGATTGTGAAGTCATTATCAGAGGTCTCCTCCTCTCTTTAATTTCCTTATCTGGTTTGGACTGTGCTTCTGGGTCCCTGAGCAGGTTGTTATAAAGAGCTGATATGACAGGAATTTGGAAGCTGTACATTTTAAACTTTGACTTTCTTCTTCCAAAATGTGTTCAGTGAAGAACCCCCATCCCAGAGCAGAGTGGGATCTGCAGTTATACATATCTAAAAGCCTAAGTCCCTATTTCTAAAGTGTTATAAAATTGTCCTGATACCAGAATAAATACATTTTGAATATAAAGGATTTAAGAAATTCAGACATGAGCTGCTGGCAATCATGCAACTTGAAGAGACTTGTTTTATCATGCTATTATCTTTGCTATGCATAGGATTAGATTTTTGAACACTAGGTTCTCTTGGTGTCTAAATATCTCCCTGGTTTTAAGTTTAGGCATGTTTGGAGGCTTACTTTCAAGTGCAGCCTCCAAGGGGGAGCCACCAAAGACGTCTGATTTGGCATTACCCCTCCTGGTAAAGAAGGACATCATCTTTCTTTAGGCTGTTCCCAAATTAGAAACTAGGCCTGAAAAAGTCAGTAGAGGAGAAAGTAGCTCCATGCAAACTCTACCTTTTTTTTTTTTGCTATTTATTCATACAAGTGGGAATTTTGGATACTACTTCTTTGCTGAAGAGGAAAAGACTAAAGGAGATCTAAGAAAGTCTAAAGACCTTTAGAGAGCAGATTGTTGTTAGGTGCCATTGAGTCAGTATGACAGAATAGCACTGGCCCATAGGGTTTCCTAGGCTGTAATCTTTACAGGAATGCAGATCAATAGGTCTTTTCTCCCCAGGAGCCGCTGGGTGACTTGACCCATCAATCTTTAAATAAGCAGATGACCATTTAACCATTGCACCACCAGGGCTCCTTAGAGAGCAGATTGCCTGTTAGTAAAGATAAGTCTTATGTCATTCACTATTTATCCAGCTCTACTAAACCAAATAGTTTACCTTGAACCCTCAAGAAAGCATTTTAAATGAAAAGTAGAATTAACACCTCCCAGAACACTGGCTTTTATCTTTCCAGAAAGGACCTTGCAGTAATATTCCCTTTATTTTCTTTCCTTCACCCTCACTCGGCTCCTACTGAACCCGTGAGCCTAGAGAAGGAATGAACAGTATGGTTACTAAGATTTTTCTAACTGCATGATTTGCATCCTTTTCTGGGCTGGGTGTCGCCATTTGGCTGTGTTTGTCTTTCTCCAAGACCCAGTGAAATCTTGCCAGAGGGGAAAACAGATCTTATTTCATTTGTTTGTCTAGCAGAAAAGAAGTAATCAAATGTTTTTTAAAAAGTTTCACACTTCACAAAAAAAGTAACAAAATAGAAAAAAAAAAAGCTACTTTGGGTTAGGCAGGGGATAGTATAACATGAGCACACCCACCTAAGGGTGAAGTTCAGAGAAAAACGATTATGGTACATGTGTCCACATTTCGACTTCCACAGCAGGTCTACATACGGCTCCAGAGAAGAGGGATTTGGGGACTGATTTCTGGATTTCTCCCCTACAATCCACAGCCCTGTGGTTCTCCAGAGGAAAGGAAAAAAAGAGAACGTAAGGGATTTGGAATTGGTGGCATGACATTTCTGGGAAGAGGAGTGAGGGACAAAGAACCAGTAGAGTTAGTTACCTTTCATTCCATGATTTTTCTTCCAAATCTGATCCCTGTTCTTGTTTACAAAGGATCTACATATTATACCCCAAGAATTTATTTCCTTAAGAACTTGGGAAAAAGAAAAAGATACTATGTGCATTCTTTCAAGCTTCTATTTTAGAAGAGGGGAAATGTATGATAAAATAACATTTTAGCTCAAAGTCCATTTCAAAACACTAAAAAACTTGAGCTAGAGTCCAGGGTCCTTTTCTGATGGTATTAATTGATGGATGAGTATTGATCATGGATCATCATGACCTGTAGACCAAGGGATGTCTTCATTAAACACTGAGCACAGTGTAGTCTTCTAATCAAGGTGCCATTTGTTACATGGTATCTAGGGAGAAGGAGGGGCTACCCTTTTAGATTTTGACCATTGTCATAATAGCTGTGTAGCTAGGACTACTCTTTCAGCCCTTTTCATCCTTAGCATTGTGCTGGTTTATAATTTTTAAGTACTGGGAACTTAGTATTATTACAGCTAAGTAATTAAAACTACATGTGCATCCTTGGACCTATAGGCTTGCTTGATTTTATGTAAGCTTGGGGAATGAAGCACTGAATAGTTACATTCACACCCACAAATAAGCTGTTACTCCCACCTTCTGGTTAGAAATAAGCAAAGATCATTAAAGTAATTCAAGGCCCAGTAGATGCCTTATACAGGCACTACTGTGTGCTGGCCACCTGAAGAAGATAGGTTGAGGCGAAAAGCATATATACCTCTTTCCCCAACAGGGAAGTCAATCATGTATAATATGATGACAGCCTTCTACAGAAATGACTTTATTTGCTTTTCAAGACATGTGTGTGATAAACCAACAGGTAGTATTATCCACATATTCTAGTAAAGAAAATTTAGATGCAAAGATGGAAAGGCATTTGGAGCAGGTCTCCTGACTTAAGAGCCACTATTTCTTCCATCACTCTGTATTATATCTCATCTTTCTGTTCCAGGGTGGTAGCCATATTAACCCTACAATCCTAAAATGTGATGAAGTAGAATCCTTAATAACCTGCCTTTTAATAATTAAACCAAATTAACATACAAAAAGAGCATAGAATAATGCTTGGCAGTGGTATACATATATGTGAGTGTTCTGAAATACATATTTATGTTCATATATATAAGTATATAGGTCTGTTTGCTTGCATCTACATGCACACACACACTTGTATCTATTCCTACATATGTGTGCATATATACAAACATGTATTCATGTGTAGTCAAGTGAGTCATACATAAACACACTGAAAAAGGGATAATTAAATAATAATTAGCATAGCCAGCTTAGCCATTCTGATAGGAAACCTCTACCAGACCTCTTACACTAGAAATGAAAAAACAAAATTTTTTTTTAAAGAGGAATTTTTTCTTCAGTTTCTTCATGCACTAATACTGGAGAGTAGATACTTTTCCAAAAAGTTCTAAATTTCTGTTTTAAAGTGAGAAAAGCAAAGGTTTCCTTACAGTCTGCAAAGCAGAGAGGCAGAGAGCATCCCTCCTTTCCTGTCCATGCAAATTACAAAGCTAAAAGGCACTCAGGCCTGTGAGTCTACCAGAATGCCTCAACATTCTGGGCCCATAGCTCACCTGTCAATTAAAATGCAGTTGGAGGAGCTGGTCCAACTTCTCACCCCATTCCCCATCACCACCTTAGTTTAGGGACAGGTTAAATTTTCTACACCATTTGGAGCTAGTTTTTCACCTTCAGGGAAAGACAGAGGAATTTCCAAGCAAAGCCAAAAGTACGTCTTTCTGGATCTCCCAATGACTGCTTTCTCTCCTAGGTGGGCCATTCTGAAAGCGGCTGTGTGTGTGTGTGTGCCTGTGTGTGTGTGTGCGCCGTGTGTGCTTGTCTGACAGGACCCTACCCGCAGTTTTCTGCTGAGTTGGAGCTGCGGCCCTAACATGCATTGGTTATATGGGTATCTGAAAGGCACCAAGGGGGGATTCCCTCATAAAACTGCAGAAAGGAACGCAAAGCTCCTGAAGTGCTTAAGAGACTAAGAGACAGAAAGGGTCGTGGAGGTGGAGAGGGGTTGGGACGGGAAAACTGGAGATACCATAGAATGAGGCAAATCGTTGCTAGAAAGTGAAATTGGGCACAGGGAGAAGAAAGAAAACCTAAAACCTCTCCGGCCTATCCTTGCTCGCCATACGTACCCCGCGCTCAGTCTGTACTCGGGGCCCGAGTCCGGGCAGCATCTTCCGCATTCCCTCTCGGACCCCAGCGCTGAAGGCGGCCGCAGAACGGGGGACACCGGGGCCCCCTCGAAGCGCACAAACCCTGAGCCCATTAATGGAAGCGGGCTCTCCTCAGCCACGGCAGGCAGCACTTCCCTGGGCGGGCGGAGACGGATCCCAGTCGAAGCAGGGAAGGACGGGGAAGAACCTGACCTACGACCGCGAGGCTGCTGCGGGGACTAGAGCCCTCGGAATCGGGTCAGGACTTCCAGGCACCTTTTCTAGACGTGGCTGGTCCCAGGGGTTCAATGTTCCCCTGTTGGGGATCGCATTGCCTGGGCAGAGCTGCCTAAAGAGATTAGTGACCCGGAGGGAAAACTTAATACAGGACAAGAGTTGGCTGGACGCCGGGTCTAGAGGATGAGAGATGGGTAAGGTGGGCGGGGAAATGAGGGACCCGGCAAGACACCTGTGATCCGCACCCCCCACTCCGGGCGCCGGACCGCGGCGGCGCATCTATGCAGGCAGCTTGCCCACGTGACTGCTGCTGCAACACGCCAGACTCTGGGCTTTGGAGAACCGCAGAGCGGTCGGGACTTTGGGAGCTTTCCCCGGAAGAGTCCGGTTTCGGTCTCGGTTGTCCAGCACTTGCGAACTCTTGCAGAGATGTGTGCGCGTCCCTTCCCCTGCCCTGTGGTTCCTGCACGCCTGGGGGCGTACGCTCTACTCTGCAACCACAGCCTGGGCAATCCAGGCGTCCCCTACCCACAAACCCTCGGAGAAGTCAAGGGACAGGTGGAGAGGGATTTGGAATCCGCTCCGAGAACACGCTTTGAGATCACAGCGCCTAGGTACCGGCTCAATCCGGGACACTCGGCTACTGGTTGGAATGCCACAAAACAAATGCTTGCGTAGCAACCCGTTGGCCTTACCTTTTCCTCGGTCTTTAGGGGCTGCGGTCTTACCACTCCGAGCTTGGGCCACCTGCCTGGACTTCGCAGGACCAGCTGGGCTGTATAATTGCATGACCCTCTGACCCCATTTCCTCCGCAGCAGTGTGCAGACATTTCCCAGGTCCTAAACTAGCCCGACAGATGGGCGAGGTTATGGAACTTTAGAAGCTCCAATCTGAGAACGTACAGATACAAGAGAGAGTTTGAATACGTCTGAAAGCTTGAAAATGCATCATTAAAATATGTTTCTGAGTTTGTCTTGGCTGAAGGCAAAACTAGGCTTTGGGCACACTTTCCGTACTACTTCCCGCCAAAATGGTCTTGTGGGCAGACTGATCAGCATAGCCACCCAGTCCTAAATAGTTTGCCAGGCTCCATCTACCTGGATTGCCTGGGCAGTAGCTCAGCCAAAGCTCGGCTTTCTTCCTGGTTGTGTGATTAAGTTAATGACTATCCAAAAGAAAACAGGAGAAGTTGAACGAGTGTCTACATGTATCCTTCAGAAAATCTGATTCCAGCTTACGATGAAGTAGTTTTCAAAAAACAGTATTTGTTTACCTTTTTGTAGTTCATCCCTGTCTGAATACCCAGCAGGAAATTAAGTCAATGGTGTTGAAGAGAGGATTTTGAAGAGTTAGAGTGGAAGGCAAGGGCATTCAAGTTTCTTGGAAAGTTAGGCCGCAGGACAACATTGGTTGTTAGTTTGTTTCTAGAGATTTTTGCTCTAGAGATCCACTCACTAGTGTCCCATGTATGGATGATTTAGTCTACATCTCAGGTATTATGATTTGGGGATCCCTTGAGATTCAGTTTCTACTTTCCTCAAATATTTTTCTCACTTATTCCCATGAAATTCTCTTAACAACAAATCTTGGTCTTTTCTCTAGAACACCCCCTTTACATTTAATTAGAGCCTAGTAAACTCATCAGAAAAATAATTTCCCTAGTGTTAGTACTACTTTCAAGAGAGCATACCCTGCCTGACCCATTTTACAGATGAGAAAACCAAAATGCAAGGAAGTCAAATTATGCCAATAAGTAATGTAGGGTCCCACTAGCCTACTACTGGTCATGAATAGCAGAGTTAGAACTGGAATTTTAGACCCTTTCTCTCATCATGCCTTACTGGGATGAGTTTAGCAGATCATCCAAATGTCGCCTAGGAAGGCAAAAACTGAGAGACGGCCTCAAAGAAACATAGTTTAAAAGGAAAAAAAAAGTGCCTGGATGATCTTAAGAGAGCCTACCTGCTTCCTCCCCAATGGGAGTTATGCTCCATATGGATACATCATTTTGCTCTACCCGGCTCCCTGCCCTAATCATAATTTGTCCTGTAGTGGTCTTAATACAATGAAGACTTTAAAACCCTTTTAAATAAAGTAATCGAATAGCCTGCAATGAGACCTTTGTCAAATTTCCATTTCAGGACTTTTTACACGTGTCCTTCTGACATATGGGAGGGTAGGCAGGATGTGAAGGAAGGAGAAGAAATGGGAAAATACACCACCTGGAACAGATCAACAAGTAGAGTAACTGCTTCTACCTCATCTATACAGTGACTGAGAAGATGGCCGTGGATTAAGGGTCCCAGTGCCGTCGAGTCGATTCCGATTCATAGCGACCCTATAGGACAGAGTAGAACTGATTAAGGGTACTCTACCCTAAGACCTAAAAGACCGTCACCTGTTTTGTTTTGTGCCTAATAGTTGCTGGACACACCACATACACCTACATATATATATACCCCATTTAATTAGGAATTCTTGTCAGTGTATGAAGAGTACAGAGGGACTTTTCATAACTCCCATGTGGGGACAGGAAGCATGTCATTTGTAGAGCAGCATTACAATGTTTCAAATCTAGTTTTGTTTCAGGGCCTGTGCAGCTGTTTAAGCCTTTGGAAGGAAAGCTGAGCCCTGCGATATACAGACCATCACTGAACCACAGTCACTTCAACATGATTTCTTGGTGGGGGGGGGAACTCTCCACAGGCTCTCCTAATGGATAATGACAGAACACTGAAAGATCTTGGACTAGGAGATACTCTTCTGTGTAAGAATCACTAGTAGAACTTTAAGTGGACTTTTCATCTGATATCCCTGATCCAGGCCTGAAAATTGTTTGTCTCTGGCCATTTGTGAAGATGCTAATTACTCCACTGCAGAAAGGAATGTTGACATCCCAATGATAAGTTAGCTGCATCGCAAGCATCCTTGTCTAAATGATTTGTTCTTTGATCAAGAAATCCAGCATTTTCCAGCTAAAGACTTTCCAAATGATAATCAAATCTTGTCTCCTCATTTAAAGGCTCAAAATTTGCTTAGAGTAAAATAAATTTAAGCAGGGCAGCCCTTAGTCACCAAAAAATAAAAATAAAAAAAACAAACAATTTCCCAATAATTGCTTTGAAGAAAATAGTCATTTATTGTCAAAGCATCCAACATACCCGGATAAACTATAAAGTTTAATAAATCTTTCCAGGAAAAAAAAGAAACACATAACTATTCAGACTTCATTTCACTGGCACAAAATTACACTTTGTATTAAAAGGAAATACATATTTACATAATTGATGACATTCTTCCGTGAAGTCCATAATCATTTCATGATACATGCACTTCCCCCTGGAAACTTAAACTGAATCATAGCCCCCTTTTTATTCGTTTTGTTAATTTTTGTAAGAACGCAAACTGTCATCCAGAAATGCAGAAAGTATCTCACCCTCCTCCTTTACTTTATATCTAAAATAAAATTTGCCCTCACATATAATTATTACATCTAAACTGTAAGTGCTTAATAATTTAAGTAGAAACGTATGACAAATGCATCAATATGTTGCAATATATGACATTTTAAAAAATGTACCTTTGTTTTTGGGAAAGTGAAAATGCGTGCATTCAAAAGAAACCCCCCAAACTACCCACCCAATCAAAAAAATCCACCATCCTGTCTCGAGTGTGTGTGTGTAAACACCTGGATGAGAAGGCTGTGTGTGTGTGTGTGTGCGCGCGCGCGTGTGTGCGTGTGTTTGCGTCTGAATGCAGTGTTTGAGGGCTCAAGTTGGTGGTGGATGTCCTCCTGTGTTCGTTCCTGCAGGTGGCTTGACTGTGCGTGTAGGCGCGTGGAAAGCCGGGGTCCTTTCGGTGTCAGTTATGCGAGGTCATGTGCCTAGAGAGGTGGTGGCGCTCCCTGAAGGACTCGTTGCAAATGGGACACTTGAGTTTCTCCTCCCGCCGCCGTTTCACCAAGGGCTCCATGGCGTACTCTTTTTTGTGGTGCGACCTCATGTGGTACACCAGGTCGGAGGTCATGCGGAAAGAGGCGTTGCACTTGGCGCACCAGTTCTGCGCTGGCAGACATAGGGAGGTGAAGGACGGTGGCAGCAGCGTCAGCGCCGAGGGCAGCTGCAGCTGCAGGGGCCCCGCGGTCGCCGCGGAGCTCTTGGGCCAGAAGGCGGTGGCGTAGAGGAAGGGGCTCTGCTTGGGCAAGCCTGCGCCGCCGCTCTGCAGGGCCCCGCAGCCCCCGTTCAGGTCCGCGGCCCCCGGCAGCTTCACGGCCAGAGGGTCGGCGGCGGCGGGGTAGAGTCGGGTGGGACCCACGCCTTCGCCGGGGTGGCACGGCTCGAGCGCGCCTAGCTTCTGGCCCAGCACCAGCGGGGACAGCTGCGAGAAGGAGCGCGCCGGCTGCGAAAAGGCGCTCTTGCGCTCGTCCGACGCGGCGCCCTGCCCGCCGCCCGCGGCCCCGCCGCCAGCGCCGCCGCCCGCGCCGTTGCCGCCCGCGCCGCCCAGCTGCGGCACCGAGGTGAAGGCGCTGCCCCGCGCCGGGCTGCCGCTCTCCAGCCGGCTAGGCAGCGGGCCCCCGGGCCGCGGGGCCAGCAGCTTCTCGGCGCCCGCTGGCGACGCGGCCGCCGGCGTGGAGGAGCCGCCGCCGCCCGCGTCCTGGTCTTCGGTGGCTGCACCCCCACCGTCGGGGGCCGCCTCCTCCTGCAGGCCGGGCGCGCGGGCCGCCTTCTTCACCTCCACGAAGGCGCTGCGCTTGGCCTCGCCCGTCTCGGGGCTGGGCGGCGCGAAGAGGCGGCCGTTCTCTTCCAGACCGAAGTAGCTGCCCGAGGCGCGGTACTGCTGCGGCGTGCACACCAGGTCCTCCTTGGAGGCCGGCGGGGGCCGCTCGGCAAAGCGGCCCCGGCCCCCCGCCAGCCCCACGCCGCCGCCCTCCGCTGCCTCCTCGGGGAACTTCCTTTTCCCTTTGCCGCCGCCGGTGGCGTTGCCGTCGGGACTCAGCTCCGCCTCCTGGTGGCCGCCGCTGCTGCCGCCGCTGCTGAGGCTCCGGGCTGGGGAGCAGCTGCTGCCTCCTCGGGAGTTTTCCAGCTCCCGAGCCAGGTTGTGGAAGTCTGTGGAGGGCTTCGCCGTGCCGCCGCCGCCGCCGGCTGCCGACTGGTTACTGCTCTCGGGGGAGGGTGCCGGGTAGTGGTGGATGGGGCCGGCTTTGCAGAACTTGGGGCCCGGGCCCAAAGTTGCCTCCTGTTGCTGCTGCTGGTGGTCTTTGCCGCCGCCGCCGCCGCCCCCGTGGTCCTTGGTGCCCACGCCGCCGCCTTGTTCGTCCTGAGGGCTCAGATCAGCGCTATGCAGTCTCTTGGGGCAGCGGAAGCGCAGATGCGCCACATAGGGGAACTCAAACTGGAAACGCTGGCTGCATTCCAGGCATGTGTAAGGGGACGACCCTGCATAGTGAGCAGACACCACACACATACACACGCACACCATATGATTACTCAGCATCGCCCCCAGGCCAGTTTGCATCAACCCCTTCATAAATCCACCTTCCTGTCTCAGGGCCTGAGTCTGTCAGACCTGATTTAACGTTTTCTTCTGATTTGGGGAGCAATGTAATTAAGCCAATTGTCCCCCCCCCCCCGACTTATCCTCACCTATCTGCCCAGCTGCATTCCGGACTACATCTCAGAAGCTTCCTACGAGACACACAAAAGGAGAAAAGGAGGGCCCAAAGCGCCGGGGTGAGCCCCGCTTCTCCTCCGTCTCCCTCCCGCTAGCAAAGGGCCCACGCGCAGGTCGAGAGCCAACCTACCATTCATTTTGTTGTGGGATCTAGAGGGGCAGAGCAAGAGTAACTCAGTCAGTTCTTTCCCGTACCAAACAAGTAACTCTTCGTCTTTGGCAATTCTGCGGAGGGAGCGGTAAAATAGCTGTCCATTTTTTATATAGGCTTCAAGGTTCTGTTCTTCTTTATCTCTGGCTGATTGGACCAGACGCAGCCACATGAGACCTTCTGAGGAACCATTTGCTGCTGATGTGTCCACCTACAGTTTTAAAAGAGAAGAAAGCAGACCAGAAGGAAGGAGGGAAGGAAGAGAGAAAGAAAAGGAGAGGGAGAAAATGAAGCCAGAGAAAACAGGGCCATTTCCTCTGAGATGAAGCTTCCAAAAACTTGACCCAAGTTGACACCATCCTCATGTTTGCAACCAGCAGGCAAGAGAACCATCCTCTGAGTTGCTGCATCAACTCAACCACAAAGATTATTTGAATAATCTTTTTATATATTGGTTGAATACCAAATAAGGAAGTTTCTTCTTACAATTTAAATTTCCATTAGTCTCTTGACAATTTAATTTTAAATTATCCCACATTACAAAAGTGTGGGAGAATTTTGCTTACTTTGGAAGTAAAAAGCAAGCTTGGATCTTAGAAACTATTCTGTGGCACCCATATTCCTAATTTTGACTTGAACAGTTAATAACTTTTCTTTATAAAGAAATAATAAAAAGTGAGAAGTCTTTTATCTTCAAACTTAAACCTGTGGACTTAATATGCTTTAAGATCGAAATCATTAACATTTTTATTTAAATACACACTCTGGGCACTAGCTAACATTACCATAGAAAGTTACCTAGACCTCTGAAGTTGGAAGGCAAACATACCTAGTATTTACAAAAGCATTTACCGAAATACTTAGTATGCAGATAGCCTCAGCCCCTAGAAAATCTCCCAGAGTTAAGAAGTTGTGTTCAGGGCCAGGAAGGCCAGAACTGAGGCACTGGTTTACTGCATGCATTCCAAATCGAATAGTGTCATTTATTCCAGAAAATTGACAATTTGAGTTTGATTTTCTTTTTCCTATGTTTGGAACACTTGCATCATTGCATTTCCTACCCTCAGAATCTGTCTCAGCTTGTCATAAGAATGATACTACAACCATTTTTAACAGAACATTGCTTTCACACACCTACGCGGCATTGGTCAAGACTTACCCGGAAGATATAAGGAACTGTTCTCTTGTCGGTAGACTTCAGAGCTATGAAAGCTATGCTGTCATAGAGGGAAGTGTGGCTCAGGACACAGGGGCCAAATATAGCATTCTCTGGGATGTCACAGGTGGTGTAAACGCTTGTAAAAATATCTGTCAGACATTGTTGGACAGCCTTGGCATCTCCATCCCAGATGCCTCGCTGGATGCCTGATTCCTCCATCACTGGAGACAGATACACAGACAACGAACAAGTTTCATTACTCCTTACCACTATGAACTTGCCTGATTTTTGTGTAGCTCTTGTTTCAAAAGTAACCAAATGGCAGATTAAATCTGGCATCTTTTGAAGATGCCAACTAAATGTGCTTTCCTTTCCTATTTTTGTTTGTTTGTTTTTTATTTGGAATAGAGAGCTCTGGAGTGCATTGCTCCTTGAGAGAAAGAAAAAAAGAGAAAAAAGGCTGGGAAACAACTAAGCCATTTTTGCATTACCTTGGCAGAGGATGGGGTAGGCTTTGTGGGGTAATGGTGAGGGGAGAAAAATACTTTTACTAGCCTATAGACCTTCCTAACTGAAACTTCTAACCTGTGGGGAAAAGTTCCTGTCCTTTCCTCTTCTGTACTGAACTGGGTCCCCGGGAGCTGATGTTTTTTCTTCCAAAGAGGGGAGCGGCACTAAGGATCAGGCGGAGACAGTGGAGCATGGCAAATGGATTTCAAGTGGAGGGTCAGGGCCACTGATTCCATGTCAGCTAACCTTTCTCTGCAGCCTACAAGAGGGGCTGTATGTCTGCTCATTATCATAATCCAGCACTGTCCCTCGGAGGCTTTAATTAAAAGCAGCAAGCAGAGGTAATTATTTTTTTTCTCGACATGCTTATTTATGGATGAGGGTGAATCCCAGTTACCTTGTTATACAAGAGGGTGGGTTGAGTCACATGTGGCTTATGAAGTGAGCAGGTACAGGGCAGGCCTGGAGTGTCCCCTGTCTGAAATATCGTATGCGTAATGACTGGTGAATTCTGGCTCTCCCAGACACCTCCATCTGAGCAAGAGGGGGCAGCCCCGCTTGAATAGTCCTCAGTGGGCTCTCCCGCTGTTTAATCAACAGCAATTTAGAAAGTAATGCCCCAATGGAGGGCTCTCTATTAAGTTGTCATAAAGGGACATTTCCCCTGCCTCTTCCGCTGGACACCCACTAAAAGACTTATCATTAAAAAAAAAAAAAAAATCGAACAACCGACCAAAAAAAAAGAAAAAAGAAAAACCCAGGTATTTAAATTTTTTAACTGACTTTGAACTAGCTGCATTGTTCACTTTTCCTGACTTATCAAATGTTCCCCCAGGCTGGTTTTTTCCTAATAATGTTGCCATAAAAATAAATTCATGTGTATTTTGTCTAATTTAAGAAGCAGGAAAGAGTAGAGCTAATTCTTTTCCTGAGAAGCTGTTCATTATGGGACACTATTAGTAACGTCAATTTTTACCTTAGTGTTTATTAGCCAATTAATCTTGCACATGTGATTAGGAGCTAGGGGTGGGTTTTGCATTTCTTTCCAGCTAACAGACTGAAACTTGGGTCACCCTCTTTCCATTTGGATTCTCTGTTGCAACCCCCAAATGTCGAGTGTTGGGCTGTATCTGCCAGACAGCAGACATAAAAGAAAATACCCATCAAGGAAAAACTTTATCACGCTGCAGTGCCTATAGCTGGGCATTTTTACCTCACACAAGGTAGCCTTCCTGATATTCAATTGCAGATAAAATACAATGAAAAACAACAACAAAAAACTTCAGAATATCTCATCTCCCTTTCAACAGAATCCTATTCTCCCCTTTTCAATTTCTTCTAATTGAGCGTTTTATCCTCCAATTTCTCTCTTCCTTTTTAAGTCTCTTTCACACAAGCGTTTCATTGTGCCGGGAGGTCGCCCCGTCTTCGGGCAACAGCCGGGACGCAGTCATTAAAATGCAGTTCTACCTAACAATACGGTGAAAAGGTCTTGGCTACGCCGCGCTAATAAGCGGTGGGTTTTGCCGGGGCCAGCGCTGCCAAGAGCTTTGCGCTAGTCACAATAACCGCTGGGGATGCCGACAGCAGTGGCGACAGCCTGGGTTCGACCGCCGCGCGCGGTCGCCTTCACCACCCAACCCTTCCGAGCTCTGCAATCCGCTCTAGGCCCCGGGTTCTCATTCGCCGGGGGGGTCCTTCTCAAAGCCGGCTACACTTGGCGAAAGCCGGTGGCTGCCGCCGGCCAATCTCCCTCCCCTCCCGGCGCAGGCATTGTCTGGCGGCTGCGCGCTTCCCAGTCGCTCGCTTCTCCAGCGAAGCGCTGCCCACCCGCTCCTCCTTTTGTATAATCTTACGGGTAGTACAAACCCCCTCAACAATTATTTTCCCCCCTCTGCAGGAAAATGAGGAAACGGGGGACAAAATTTTCCGCTGTCCCCACCAAACCTGCCTTCTTCCCATCCCCCTCCCGCGTCAGTACAAATAGACTTACCAGGAATAAGGTCAGGATCAAATCGCCCAAATAAAGCCACCTGGTGTAGGCGAAACGCGAACGTGTGCTTCTTTTTGCCTATTGTACTAGTGTATTTCCATGTCAAGGAGTGTTGGTGTGGCTGTCCTGTAGGCTCTGCGTAAAAGAGGAGAGAGTGAGATGGTGAAATGGGAGAGGGAGAGCGAGACGGAGAGAGTTGTACAGATGGACCCGATGCAGTGACTGACTGGCACGCAGACACACACTTTTTGTTTGCTGCACATAATCTGCCCAATGACGCGTGACAGCCCACGTCTCCTCCCTTTAACTCTTTGCTGGGCTGGGCGCTCCCTCCGGCGCAGCCTGCCTCGCAGCCATCTCCCGGGCCTGCCTGCGCTCAGCAGGTCCTGAATGCCTTTGCCGAGTGGCAAAGCCTCTCTGAGCGCCTCCGGGCCCTCTGAGACTCTTAAAAAAAAAAAAAAAAAGGGAAAATCAGTTTCGGGGTCGAAAAGGTAGGTACCAAAAAGACTGGAGACAGACTTTTTCTGTTTTGCTTGGAACTTGGAGAACCTCTGGCCAAGAGCGGGCCACCCAGTGCGCGCACGGATCCTGCGCCGATTTCCCCGGAGTGTGATTTCTGCAAAGGGGAAGGAGGGGGGCGACGATTAGGAATTCACTGACCACTGACCTGCCACTGCTTTGCACAGCTAGTTACCTCGAAGGCGACAAACGGATGCCAGTTTTTTGCAGGGGCGCCCGCGATACTAAGTCCTCCGAGCAAGATTCAGAAAGAATACGCTTTGGTGAGAAACTTGCTCAGCCTTCCTGTGGAACCGAGATGGGTTAGCCGGTGAAGGGTGGGAAGCTAGGACAGATATCTGGGTTAGGGGGTGGGGGGGTGGTTCGGAAAGCCCAGGTGACTGGACTCAAGCTGTTCCTGTTCTCCCACCCTCTGTCTGGTGCGGTCTGCTTAGTTTCGAGCGGAGGCGGGGGGGGGGGGTCCTAGCATGGGGTCAGCCAAGACCAGGCGGCCTTGGGGTGAGAAGAAAGATGGTTCAAAAAGTTTTTTTGTTTTTTTTTTTACCGCGATGGGCTCGGGAGAGCTTTTCGCGTTCAGCTGGTGGTGGATAAGTGGATGGAGTTGCCACTGCCGTCTCTGGAGCCTCATTTGTGCACTAAGCCACTTAGAGGCGCTGACTCCCCTCTCCAGTGCAGCATCTGACGCTAATGACTTGAGGTCTTTGACAGCCCGAAAGTCGACTCCTTCTACAGGGACCGCAACACGTTTTCGCTAGGCGATCTCTGGGTTCTTTTTCGTCGCTCAATTCTCTACTCCTAAGGGAAGAAAGGCCTTTGAGTGGTATAGGCGCTCCCACCCCTCCAGCTCCACCCCCACCTTCACTACATTGAAGTGGACAATCTGTCAGCTTAGCATAAATCGGATTGCGTAGCCGGCCAAAGTGAACGAGGCAGAGTCTCAATTTAAGGATGAGACAGCCTCTTTTTTACCCATTCCCCTCCTTGTTAAAATAAGGTAAGTATACTGGGGATTGGCAAAAAGGGTCTTAAAAGAAAAAGGTGCGTACCGTGTAAGTTTGACATCTCTCCAGAGCACGGTGGGATAGCAAGGCTCTGAGCGCCTTTTCTCGAGGGTGCTTGTGGTCCAAGAGAAAGCAGAGAAAGATTTTGCCACTGAGAAATAGGAAAGTGCGGGGAATTTATCACGTACTGAGTTCCCTTCTCCTTGGTCTCTCTCCCTTCTTCTCCCCTCCCGCTCCCTTCTCTTTTCCACCCAGCAGTGGTCAGTCCCGCAATGAAGTTCAAGTCCTTCTGATCGGACAGAGCCGGCTGCCTCGGATTAAGCTGGCAGTCTGAGAAGGAAAGGCTACAAAATCGCCATATATTATGGACAAAGGGATGGTTCTCCCTTCATTACCAGGCTAGCTACTGACTTTTCAAAGAAAGCTTTTAAACTTCAGTTTCCTGTCATCTTAAAATATCATTTCTCTTCTGCAAGTGTGCTTAGTTTTAAATAGTTAAGCTGAGGACGACTCATCTAGTGGCCAAGGCTCTGTGCCATGGGGACTCTTGGCTGTATGTAAGAATCTGCAGCTGTCATTAGCCTCCAATTTCCTTATGGCTTGCTGCCTCATTGAATACCAGATTCATCTCTCTCTGATCAATGAAAACATCTTCTTTCCCCTAACCACTTGTTTAAAGAAAGGAGTAGGGGATTTAGAAATGTCAAAAATACTGTCTCAAACTTCTAGAAAATAACAAGGGCTGAAAAATAGTGGCCAGATACTCAGTGAGTTCAGAGAAGAAAAAAGAGGAGAAAGGGCAAGAGAGGCACAGGTGTAAATGACAGTAAGGTAAGTAAGGGAAGTGGCCATGAGACAGCTGCGGTCCCTGGAAACTGCAACCCAATACAAGTTAAAGTGTTGGGGTGGGGGGAGAGGGGAGGTGGGGAGGAACCAGAGGAGGCAGAGTTTGGGAGCCTAGTTCCATTGGTTTGTTGAAAAGAAAATTCTCTGGTGCCTTCTTTTACTGTTATTTACAGAATAAAGAGTTAGCCTTTTCCAGGAAAAGTCACAGGTTTCAATCTATCCATGCAAGCTACTAAGAAATAAGTTTTAAAAAATCTTCTTGCGTATACTGTAAATATAAAAGCATCTACTTCATAATTCCATAATGTGGTCATTTAGAACACCTTCAACTCTAAGAAGAAAGCATTTTTCTTTTGCTTAGCCTTTCCCTTCTTAAATATTGAGGCATTTAGACTGGCAACTTTGAGGTACTGAAACCTAAGCTTCTGTTAGCATACAACGAGGAAAGAATGTTTTCTGTTCTTAAGTTGGGGGTGATGGAGCTCGACTTTCCAAATGGAGAAAACAGCTGATTCTATGCATCAGAAGAGAAGTTTATTGAGAATTTGGTCCTTACATGATGTTTCTTCTAAGTTTTACTTTTTTGCCCTCTTCATTATATTCCCCCCTCCCTGCTTTCAGATAAAGGTCCCTAAATAAAATAATTTTAAGCATCTTATGAATCCAATCTTTTGTTTTATGAATTAAATAGTATAACAAAAATAAAATCCCACAAATATGGGTAAGATTACTTTGAAATTTCTATTTGGGGGATTTTCCAGTATTTTAAGTGGTACACTTCTTGCTTGGTAATATGAATGGTCTAACTGACAGTTGTTAATAGATGGCAAAGAATCTCTCCAAATTATTTTATTTCTCTAGAAATTTATGGGCTAAAATGGCACATAAACTACTTTGAAGTCACTCTGCATTATTAGTTACTGGAATTCTCTGGTACAAAATGAAGGGTTGAGGCATTTATTCAGCCTCAGACATTACTGTAAAAATGCACCTCAGTCAATCACTTTATCTAATTCACATGGAACAATGGGTTTATGCATATATTTGAAGCTCTTTACTCTGGGATTTTATTTCCAATTAAAGGACTAGAGCGATGACAATGAACAGTGAGGATATGTCCACCTTGCTCTACTTTACAAGGCATCTTGCACTCAGAGAAAAAATACATGTGTGGACAACTGCATTATTGTTTTGCAGGAGATACCTGAAGAGGATTTGATGAATGATTCCCGTAGCGGTGCCTTTTTAGACCTAAGTGAGAGGGTAGAGAAAGGGAAAGAAAAGAAGTACTGTTATTAGAGAGCATTAGAATAGGAATGCCTTTTCTCCTCCCAGGAGAGAGAAACAGGGCCCAAAATATCTCAACTTCTATGATAGGTGTCAGGTGAAGTCTCTAGGAATCCACTGAGAAAGATTATCCTGTAAGAATGAAAACACGTTTTTCTTCTTCTTCTTCTTCTCTCTCTCTCTCTCTCTCGGTCCTGGTTCATCTCTCTCTAATCCTATTTCCAAAGCAATATACCAGCAAAAGCGTGGTTGTCACAAGATAATGGAAATTCATAGTAAAAACAAAAACTCACTGGAAGATAAGAGGATGCCAGTGAAGCAGACGGTGGCAGCTCTCTCTTAAGCTTATTAATTTCCTGTAGGGAGGTCACTGGAAGGGACTGTGAGAGTTGGAGGAGGCAGAGAATGGAACTTCATGGAAGGGTATTGCATTTTCTAGCCTCACCATCCCAAACAGGGAACACTGTAAGGGATAAACTTGTACATGAAAGAGAAACAAAAATGTGTGGGCGGGGGGGGGGAACACCAGTCCAGTGCAGTGCCAAAAATGTTCATATTCATTTCGTATTACTTTGCCTTTAGCAGGAGAATGTTATTTGTTTACCTGTTTCTTAAAAAAGAAAGAGTGAAAGGTCTTCTTATTTTTTTTAACATCTTGGTGGGTCAAGAAGGCTTGAGCTGGATAAAGGTTAACAGGGACACAGGGCATTTTGTTTTTTATAAGCATACATGGCAAGCTCAGTTTTTATCTGTCCTTCACCCTAAGTATTGTGGTTGGTTCACTGGGTGATAAGTGAGTGAATATTCCCTGGGCTGGTCTTGGAAGAGTCAGAGGTTCAGGGGTGGGCAACTTTTTAGCCTTTGAGGAGGAACTCCAGGCTCCCAACTGCAAAGATCATTACTCTTAACTCATACTTTTCTGTGTTCTGTTTTCCCTTTTTCTCCATAAAAAGTAGCTGTTACCACTGCTGCTGCTGCCACCACTACTACTATTATTGTGGTTATATTCTGTCCTTTTCAAGCTTAAAATTTTCTCTCTGAGAGATCCCACATTTCATTTGCACTTATGTTAGAGTTCACCTGGGAACCGGACAGTCTTTGAGAGCTTTGTTTAATTCAGCTTTGTTCCCAGATTTGGGTTATAGTCAACTGGCTTAATGACTTTTGAGTATGAGCCCTAGCAGGACTAGCGAATTGTGGTGATATTCGGAGGCAACTATTACAGATCAGAAATCAGTGTCTCATGTTCACCTGTACAAGTGTGACCTGTGAATCACAATATCCAGCACCTTACCACCTGAATTCTCCCAATTTATATACCTCTCCCCAGATGAATGTCTAGAGATCTGGCAAGGAACAGGCTGGTTTTCTCTGAAATCTGCAAGTTACAATGTCCCTCACAGGTCCAGATACCACAGTCCTTGGACACTTCTCAGTATTAGGGTGGGTGGGGAGAAGGAAATGTAGGCAGGGTCACAGTCAGCCACTTGTCACACTCTAGCCAGAATTTCAGGCAGACTGGGGATTACAGGGTGTTTCCGAGATTCAAATGGAAGGGGGCATGAGATTTTGAAAAGACCAATGCCAGGCCTTGGAAATGTCAGTAAGTTGAGTGACTCTACTTCAAATTTCTTTACACAACCAGGAGAAGGAAGATTGTTTTAAGACTCAGTACCTGAATTCCACCCATTTCCCTTTCTGTTTTTTGGCTGTGTGTAATTTCTGAGTTAAAAAGAGAGGTTTTTATTGGCACACAGTAGGTACATTCTGGGGAGACTTGATTCCCTGGCCCCTGCTCCCAACTAGCTCTCTGAGGTGTGGGCTTAGATTGTGTGAAGCTGGACTACTATGGGTTGAGCGGCAGAAAGGACTGAGGGAAAGGGGTCTAGACAGAAAGCTCACATCCCTAGAATGTTATAGCTTGGAATCAGTCCATGTAATACTTTCCTGATGCCCGAGGAGAGACACATCTGATTTTTTCTAAGGAAAGGGAGGAAAAAAGAAAAGATTTGGGGAGTAGGTATCAATTAGTAATCACAACAGCGATGATGCACAATGGTTTGTTAGAGCTTTGGAAATACAGTTTAATTTTTTTCACAATGTATTCTCCCATATCCAAACTGCTCCCCTGTTCCCACTACCAATTGAACTGCTTGAGTGAAAACTATCTTTCGTGATTTCCTATTCAAATAAAGCCCTAGTCAAATAAACTTCCTGTTCAAATAAATAAAAAGAAAAGCCTATAACTTTCAACAGATTTTCAAAGGCACTTAAAAACTATGAGTATGTCTTTCCTCAGTTTTAATACTTGAAGAAGTGGTCTCCTAAAGAATTCAAATATCAACTAGTCACAAACAATATTTCTTTTCACCATGACTACTAGATAATACCTGATTTACATTACGATGTGGAGGACATAACAGAAAAGGGGATTGAAAATTATATTTGCTGTCCTGAATTTACTGAGTGAAAGGTCACCTCCCAGACTGATTTCTTAGTCTCTGGTAATGTAAACATAGCCAACAGATAATTCATAATCTCCTCTAAAGCTCCTAGGAAAATTAAAATAAATAATATCCAGGTTTCGTAAGTTCACAAATCATTCACAAATTCCTAATAGAAGAAATAACATGGAATATAATGACTTGGGTGTTGAGATTTCCTAACAGCCTAGAATTCATTTTAGGTCTGATCACACATGGTCCTGTGTTTGTGTGTGCTTAAGGGGTTGAGGTGAATGTTGTTGAGGGTAGGAATACAAAAACAAACAAAACCTTTCAGGATTATCATTTTCTTCAACTGCACGTCCATAAAATAGTCAGTGCTCCTGGTTGCATGTTTTCATGTAAGACGTTTTTGAGAAAGTAGTTTGTGTGAAGTCATATAAGTGAACAACAGGTCCCGAAGAAGCAAACTTAGTACAGTCCTAAAGAATACATTTTCTATATATAATTTTAATGTCTAGTACCTTGCACATGTGATCAGATGCCCAGATAGCATTATTTACGTTCTAGAGTTAGTTTATCTGAGGCCCTAGGAAGCTTATAATGTTTCCAGACATGTGAGGCTTCACTGAACTCGTCAGAGTATCCTGGGAAAATCCAATGCAGCAGGCTCCATTTCTTATCTGGGGGGCTGGATTAGCTGCCCTATCCCCAAGGCCCCTCACAGATCTGAGGCTGAACCCGGAGTTTGGGAGGCAAGGCATGGAAGCGCCTGCTGCACTCGGACAATTCCGGTGCCAGTGTCTCAGTAAAGGGCACGGCAATGGAGTTAACTGAGTGCAGAGTGCAGAGGCCAAACGGTGGAGATGGGCTTCAACGTGAACAAACGAGGTCTTTCTGGGGGAGACTCGGGTAGGGCACTGCCCCGACAATATCGAAAAGGTCAGACACCGTTCCCACTGCATTTGGGACGACTCACTACAGCGGTAGAGCCTTGTACTGCCAATTGCCAAGAGACCAGAGCAGAACAAGACAAGAAACCTTCAGCAGGGGCTCGCCCTTCTAGACGCAGCATGCGCAAACCGTGAAGACGAGGCAGGAAAAATCCAAGGTGCGCTCCCTTTGAGCCCTGAAAGAGGCAGGAAATTCCCCTACATTTTCTGTTTTTTTTTTTTTTTTTTTTTTACCACCTTCCTGGTGTTTTTTTTTTTTTTTTTTTTTAAACCACCTTCCTGGTGGACACTCTGGTAGCATAGTGGTTAAGAGCTACTGCTGCTAACCAAAAGGCTGACAGTTCAAATCCACGAGGCTCCCCTTGGAAACTCTATGGGGCGGTTCTACTCTGTCCTATAGGGTCGCTACGAGTTGGAATGGACTCGAAAGTCACGGGTTTTCACCGCCTGCCTGGAATGAATGCCAATGCTTGCTCCTGTTAAGCGACTCTCTGCGCAGAAAGGCGTCCTGAGTGCAGGGCCTGTGGGAACCGTAAAACTCTTAGTCCCCTGCCCAAGTGCACGCCCTCGCCCCCTTAGGTCTTCTCACCGCTTCTCCAGCAGCTGAGCTTACGTTAGTTCTTTTATTAGTGGGACTACCTGTTACCTCGCTCAGCCTTGGTTCTCCTCAGTCAGGCTGGCAAAAGCGGTCTCCCGGGTCTCAGGGAGGACTCAGTGAGGGAGCCAGAGCGAGCGCGCTCTGGAAAGCCAGTCGCTGAACAGATGGTAAGGGATTACCGCCAAGAGCCAGGGCTAGTTTCATGTCAGCCTTGGACATCCCAGGGAGGTCTCAATGCCTTCATTACGGGACAGTCTCCTTGGTTAGAAGTCTGGAGAACTGCCGTAAGAGGAAGGGCCAGCGACTCCGACTCAAGCAAGCCCTCACCTCCACCAGCGGAGCCAGACAGCCTGGATTCCAATGTCGACGCTGAAAAGACGTGGGTCATTTAATTGGCCTGTGCTTCAAGCCTTCATCTGTGAACCCAGGGTAGTAACGGCAACCCTCCTCATAGAGTTATTGTGAAGGCCTTGTGGATACTTACAAGCACAAAGAAAAATGCCTGGCACATTGTGATTCTCAGTTAAGTGCTGGCTATTATTACCGGTGGCTTAGCAGTTTTTTTTTTTTTTTTTTTTAGCAGTTAAGTGCTATGGTTGCTAACCAAGAGGTTGGCAGTTCAAATCCACCAGGGGCTTCTTGGAAACTCTATTGGGCAGTGCAGTCTGTCCATAGGGTCGCTATGAGTCGGAATTGACTCCATGGCAATGGATTCGGTTTATTTCTACTGTTACTAGCATTGGCTTAATTTCCTTATTAGAAAATTTGGGAACCCTATTGTGTATCCGCTTTCACAGCAACTCAGTGAAGGCTGAGGATTTCTCCATGTTTCTAGGGAGGCTAGAAGGAGGTACTGGAGGACAAAATAGGCGGGAATCAGTTCAGGGATACACTTATTCAACAGTGGAAGGTCCCAAACGTTGTAACCATAGGCCGTAATCCTCCTCCCCTTCGGCTTAGTGGGAGAGCAGTCAGTTTTCTGACCTGGTGGATTGGAGTTGCATTCCCCCCGCGTCCATCGCCCACCCGAGACCCTTTCTTCAAGCCTGGTGCGGGCAGAAGGCCAGGGCGCCACTCCAGAAACGCGAGGTAGTCAGCTGAGGCAGGGCGACCCCGGGGACCGTGAACACCTGGCTGGTTTAACTCAAGCGCCTGACCAGAAAGCAGGGCCTGAAGCGTTCAGAGAAAACTGGGGGGCCCGCCGTCCTCCCCAATCAGGGCTCAAGGCCTCCGAGCGGCGGCCTCGTGTGTCCCTCATAGGGCCGCGCCTCAGCAGGGGCCTCAGAAGCAGGTGGGCCCTAATGGCAGGGTGGGCAGCCCTGGCCAGCTCCTATACTCCCACGTCTGCAGAGCAAAGGACGACGGACCTGCTTCCCGGAGGCGGCACGCTTGCCGCCCACACCCCTCAACCTTCCCTCTCAGTCCATGAGCTTCGAGCGGGCCGGGTTCCCTTCGTGGCCGCCTTCAGGCCCCGCCCCCGACGCCGGCACGCGGGCTGCGCGCGAAGCATTGTGGGCGGCACAGCCCGCGGAGTCCGCGGCCGGGAGGGAGGTGGTGCGGCGCCGCTCCTTCAGGTCCCGCGCTGGTTCCGCGCAGCCACTGGCTGGAGCAGGCCGGTTAAGCTCATCCCACGCCCACTATCTCGTGCTCTGCGCAACCTCTCCCTGAGCTGTGGACCTGGTAACAGCGGTAACTTGTGGGCTTCCGTTGTTCTTCCTTCTGAAAATTCTGAGAGGGAATGGAAATTTGAAATCCTAAAATTTTAGGTTTGAACGCCGGGTCTTATCTACTAGCGTTGTGACTTTGAACAAATTAGTCTCTCTGAACTTTAATTTCTTCCTTTGTAAAATGGCAAAAACAACATCTATCCCATAGGGGGAGCCCTCGTGACGCCGTGTTTAGGAGCTTGACTGCTAACCAAAAGGCTGACAGTTCAAATCCACCAGCCGCTACTTGGGAACCCTATGAGGAAGCTCTGTCTACTCTGTGCGGTAGGGTCGCTTTGAGTCGGAATCCACTGGACTGCAAAGGGTTTGGTTTTAGCTTATCCCATAGGGTGGCCATGAATTTTACAAGCGCCAACGTGGGCTCACATCCCCCAGCTGGACAACTGGCTTGGGCTAGTTAGCCTCTTGTGCTTCTGTTTCCTGTGAACCAGTGATTCTGTTAAGTAAAACACGATAACCCGTTGCCATCGAGTCAATTCCAACCCATAGCAACCCTATAATGACAGAGTAGAACTGTCCATAGGGTTTCCAAACAGCTGCTGGTAGATTTGAACTGCTGACCTTTTGGTTAGCAGCCAAGCACTTAACCACTGTGCATTTGGGCTCCGCTGTTAAGTTGGGATGGATGATAATACTACTTAACCAAAAGGGTGTTTATAAGAATTAAATGTGGTAAAGCTAGCAAAGCATTCAGTCTAGCACATAGCAAGAGCCCAAAAGTTAGTTATTTAAAGCATCTTGGTGCCTGCCACTTTGAAATGCTGGGTAAGTACATATATATATTACTTTCAGTCTTAGCTTTCCTGCTCCCCTTTTTCTCCTCTTCAGAGAGAAGTAAGTTGCAAAGGTGCCTGTTGGTGTGTGGGGCGGTAGGCAGGGAGGAACTAGCTTGTGGCAGAAAGTTAGGTGACGCTTCTCGAATCTGCACATATGTCCTTCTGGCCTATCCTCTTTAGTTTCTAGGGACAAGGTAAAAGAATCGGAAAAGGCAAGAGAAAGGGGCTTGGGACATGGAAGGTGCTAAACAAACATTTCTTGAATTGAAAAACTGACATTTAAAAAATCAGAGAGATGGGGGCATCTGTCTGATGGGGGAGGGCAGAGGACAGGAGACCCAGAGTTCTGATGCTAGCAGGCACACGGGCCTCTCTACATTAGAAGCATTTCTGTGTGACTTTATGTTATGGTCTTTGGGAGGGAAAGATTGCAAGGAGGGAATAGAAGAGAGGGTAGCACTGCTTTAAGGGAACAGGTGCTAGAGGGGGGCAGGGAGAACAGGGATGCATATGAAAAAGGACTTAAAAGCTGTAAAACTCAGGAGAAGAAAAGAGAAAAAAATGGGCATGTCTTAGGGCAAATTAGGCTTTCAGTGGAGAGCTAGATTCTACATATTCCCCAAAGCTTGAAAATTCAGTTCAAAGTCCAAATCCTTAGTTACCTTCATAGCTCAGACCCCTTCAGGGTAGGCGGGGTGCATGCTTGCATTACCCTGTGCTTCATCAGCTCCCCTCTCCTTCAATACCAGAATCCTCATTTGCCTTTTCAGATGGGACCACTTACATCCTTTCTTGCTCTCTATAGTTAATAGCATAATAAATGATAATATTTTTATGCAGTAACTGGAAATCTAGGAAAATGTGGCACAAAACCAGCATAAAAGACCATACCCTTCTGTTCCCCACCCCCCCCCCCAGGTCAGAGAAAGCTGATGCAGCAACAACCACCACGGGTGACTTCTGACTCTTAGTCAGAATCCTGACTAAAAAGTGCTATTAGTGGAAAAAAAAAAGGAGAATAAAATAAAATAAAACCAATTCCTCAGTGTTTTGACCCTAGGGCAAAGGAGACAACTGGTGAGAAGGAGCTGCAACTTGGAAATGATTTATTTTTCCTGGCCATAAATCTCATCCCCTTGTTCCTCTGCCCAACGAAGCATGATAAAGTCCTTTTCCATAAAGTATTCAGTATTAGAGCTACAAAGCTCCCCCAATCAGTAGCCATCTGCTTCTACCATGACTGCTGCTCCCGAAGCAGGGAAAGCAGCAGCAGAGAAAGGGCACCACTGTTAGAGGCTGCTGGACAAATGAGGAGCCTGAATAGCTTTGGTTTTCCTTGTGTATCTGTATCTATAGAGACAGGAGAAGAAAGGCCGCATTATATTGATACAACAATTGTAAAACAAAACACGGAAGAGGCATCTAAAGGGCAGATATTGCATGCATCAGGGGTCCTCAGATAAAAGGGGTGCTAACAGATTTATAGAAACCTTTAATTGGTTTTCAATTGAAAGCTAAAGAGGCTGGGGCGAAGCTGTGAAGAGTGGCAAAGTGCTCTCCTTTCGCCGTCTGGAGGCGTGATCGATTTCATGGAGAGAGAAAAGAGAAGCCCAGAACCCGCCCGGCGCCTCTGTGAGGGCTGGGAGCGGCTCGGTGTTAGGAGCTTTACTTTTTGGCAGAGGACTTACAGATCTTATCATAATAAGAACAGAATCAACCAATCAATCTCTGTCTCCTTCAGTTTAGTAGACAAGAGGAGTGAGGAGGAAGGAAAAGATGCAGAAATAAATCTAACTCCTTCCCAGTCCAGAAGAAATAGACCCTGATACTAATAAGGCCAGGCTTTTAAACCTGGTTATCCGCTAGTAAGAAGGCCTCCTTGCAAGAAATATGATTTCTGCCCTCATTCCTTCAGTCCTTCTCTTCCTCCCTTTCCAGACTTAAGAAAAACTATTACAGGACTCTTCACTTAGTGCGCTGGGAAATCTTTGTTTGCACCCGCTGGGCTTATTTCAAAGTAGATCTCCACTCAGCCCGCACCGCGTGCCTTCTCCTTAACCCCTCGTTGCGCGGACGCTGGCGGCGGCCACCAACAGCCTTGGTGGGCAGTGCCCACCCACACAGCATGCTCAGACGTCCGTCCGTCGGTTCCTAAAGCTAATTTATTGGCCCGACTCTCTATTATCTTTTTCGGTTTCTTTTTTTTTTAATTAATCAAAGATAAAAAGCAATGGTGCAAATTACGATTATGAGGGACCTAGAAGATGGTCTTGAATAAAATGGGCGAAGAGAAATATGATTAATTGAACATAATAGTGAAATCTCAAGAGCGGGTAACAGGCCCCGGGGGGTAAATCCTGACCCCTACGTATTGGGGCTGCGCTTCCACCGTCCCCTTCTCTCCTCTCCCCCCCAGTCCTCGCGCAGTCGCAGGGAGACCGCTCTCAAATTTAGGTCCTTTGGTCTGAAGCCTTACGAAAAGGGAAAACTGGGTTCCTGCTCTGGCTCCTAACCTCACCCCCCCCCCGTCCCCCACCTAATTCCCAGGCTCCTCGCAGGTGATTCCGAAATTCCACACCAGGAGTGGCTTTTGACTGAAGTGCACCCCATTATTGGTCTAACGAGCCGCGGGTCTCTTCTGTTTTCCTTCTGTCTTTGAACATTTCCTCTAGCGAGGCTAACTCTTCGTGAAATTGCAGGCAACAAATCTAATAGGTCAGAGATCGCATTTGCTCGTGTAAGGGATTAATAGGGCCCTTGACTGATGTTGCTTTCCAGAATTACGTTCCGGATTAAAAGGCAGACACAGCACAGGCACACATTTTACATTCACTGGTCCTTGTGATTAATGTTTCCGAGGGTATTTGTGCTGGGAGCTTATGGAACGTGCTCTTGGGGGTCTAATGCTGACAGCCGCGGCGCGAACAGAGGGTCTGAGGGCATCGTGGGCACGCGTCCGCACCCTGGAGGATTAGAGAGTACGTCGAATAGGCGCGGGGACGCGAGGCACAGACGCCTTTTAGCGCCTCCCTCCCCACCCCCCCACCGCCATAAGCAACTTCGGAGAATAACTGAGAGGACTGACCCAGGAGACTGACTTTAGATGTTTGTGTGTGTGTGTGTGTGTGTGTAAGATGCCCTTGAGTGTCCTGACTTCGTGGTAGAAGGAAGGGGGGTATCATGCAACAAGCCACAGAACTCCATGTATTCGCCCCAGCAAAGGGAATCCCGAGATCCGCGCTCTAGGAAAGTGCTGTTCCCAAAAGCATCACTCACCCCCAAATCCAACAGTCGTCGGGCACCGGGCCCGGAAGGGAATGCCTTCAACCCCCACGAGCCACCATTCTCAGGGCTGCTTTCGTAGGCACCCAGAGAGGCAACTCTGGAGAGGAGCCAGAGCCTGAATGCAGAGCATGAATACAGCCCCTTTTTATCCACTTTCCAGCCAGCAGACAAACCCTCTAGTCGGTGAAGGGACAAGAAAAGGAAAGTTCAGGATGCAAAGGGTGGCGGTAAGGAAGGGAAACGGGCAAGCAAGAAATAAAAGAAATAGGAACGAAGAGAGTAGGCAAGTCAGATTACAAAATGGGAAGGGAGTTGATTGGAGCTGGTGGGCATTACCGCTCTCCGGCAGAAGGGGGCACCGTTTCGGCTGAGAAAGCTTTCCCCGCGGCTGGGGCGGGACGTCCAGGCAGAGCCCGCCCTCTCGCCGGGGCTCCGGGGTGCTGGGCGCCCCCTCCTGGTGGCCCCGCGGCCACTCTTCGCTGCCCGCGGAGCGCTCTGGCCCAGCCACTGCTCCGCCCCGAATGTGGCGGGTGGGGTGGCGGGTGAGGGTGGTCCCAGAGCTGTCAGACTCCTCCTCCCCTCCTCGCGACGTACCAATGCGGCCTCCTCACCTGGGCGCGGTGGCCTCTGGCCCTGCGAGTACCGCTCCTGCGCGCCTCTTGGGCTTCCCTGCTCGCGCCCGGGTCCCGACCGGCAGCAGATACTGTCAGCCCTGGAGCGCGGGGCCTGTCTCCGCAGCAGCAGCTGGGAGGGAGGGAGCAACCGCCCGCTGCTGCCGGGCGGCGTCTGGGGGCCGCGAGCCGAGCGAGAAGAGCGGCCATCTGGAGCCTCGGCAGCGGGCGGGGGTGGGGTGACCGGGAAGGGCCGGGCGGCTCGCGAGAGGCGGGCGACTGCAAGGGGTCCGCGCGTGGGAGCGGTGCCTGGGCGGCCCGAGAGCGCGCACGTGTGTTGTAGGGGGGCAGACTAGGGCGGTGTGTGTCAGAAGGTTGGAGGTGGGGAGCAGAGGCCTGCCCCTCTCAAGCACCCAGGATTCGGAGCAGCCTCGACTGGCAGAGCTAGAGAAAGAGCAGGGACCAGCTTGGAATTCCCCCGGCCCAGCCTCCGCCTTTCTCCAGCCTCAATGGACAGCTGGGCTGGGGGAACACACACGAGCCTACGCTCGCACCCCCCGCTTTCCCCTCCCCCCCACCCCCCGCTCATCAGAAGTGGTTTTCTCATCATTTTCCCTTTCCTCCCACCTTGTCCATCCCACTCCAGGAAAAATTCCTCTTCAAACGACATGGATGTTGGTCACCTCCACCCTAAGACAACTACTTCATCCTGAACGTGGGACCGGCACTGACAGGATATCACCCTTGCGGATAAATACTCTCCAGTTCCTGGTGGACTCTGGGAGACTAAAAAGCAAGGAAAGGCTACCGGAAGGATGGGGCCTGGGAAGCTCATCCTTACACAATTAGCGTAGGGAAAGAGAAATCTTTTTTGGAGGGAATGGGAAGTGTGGTTTCTTCCCCTCCTGCCTTTCCAGAGCCCCCACTGTTTTTCTTTCTTTAACTTTTAATGACTGTTTCCCTTTCCTGAGCTTGGATGGGGTGAACAACCTCAAGGGAGAGGCAGAGAAGCAATGCGCGTAGAGGAGACCGCGGGAAGATGTTAAGGGAACTCAAGCTCTCCTGCCGCAGTTCTGTCTCCGCCAGAGACGCCCTCAGCCATAGGTCTTAGTTCAGTATGAAGGGAACTGATTGGGCATATGGGCGGTGGCGGGAGGTCTGAATAAAAAATAAAGGCAGACCCACTCACACCCCAAGGCATTAAAAGACTCCCCCCTCCCTCCCAGCTGTCTCGTGTCCGGCAGAATGGCATTGTGTAAAGGATCTGGCATGTCACCCAGTGGCACATCTGGTAAGTGTAGATGGCATTCATTAGCACGGGGCTTCTACTCTGCCGCATGCCAAAGCCCTGACAGAGATGTCCGCTGCCAATCATTCATTCGCTGCCAATCCCAGAGCGCGGCCGGACTGGATGGCTCCCTTCCACTCTGGCACCGGAACCGGAGGAAACGATGTGTTGAGATACGAAGGGATGAAAGCAGAGTGAGGATGTGAGGCACCCAGCAGATGTATCCCGAGAGGAGATAACCATACGAAGAGTCATTTAACAAGAAAACATATGCAGGATCTCAGGAGGGAGGCTTGGGCCGGGGTCTATTTGCCTAGGGCTGAGCTGGGGGAGGGGCAGGGGAACCCCTTTGCAAACCTCGCAGTTGAGGTTACTTCTCTAAAAACACTCAAAGATCAAAACCCCAGACCCCTAACTGTGAGACTTTGCTTCTCTTTCTTGTTTTTGTGTACCGGCGTTTGTCTAGAAAACTAACTTCCTCTTAAAAGAGCAACTTCTCTGCTCTTAATTTTCTGGTGATCAAGATGAAGAACTTCCTATTTCTAGCTGCGTTCGCGTTGCCTTGTTTCAAAAAAAAAAAATGGTGGTGGTGGTGGTACGGTATCTTTACTGCATTTTAAAATATAGTATTTTAATTCTTTAAAGGGGGTTAAATATGAACAAAAGAAAGCAAGGGAATGACAAAAAGGCAAAGGAAGGATAAACAAAATTCAGGATACAGGTTGCCTTCGAGGTTGCTTTTTTTCTTAAACTGGGTGGGGAGTAGCTGGGTGTTCAGTGTACCGTTTTTCTTTGTGTCATACATCTATTTTATAAATATTCTTTTTATCTGTTCAATATGTAACAAAAGATTAACAACAAAACTCAGGGCTTTGAGGATTAGTGAAACCAGGGTTTAAGTTGAATCCTATCTCCTAATAGCCATTTTTTTGGGGGGAAAAAAGGGTATATAGTACTTTTTTTAGTAGGTGCCATGGAATATTTGGGACATGCCTATAGTAAAACTTTAATCATGGTTTATCTGAAATTCATACTTAATTGGGCATCGTGTATTTTTATTTGGTAAATCTGGCAACTTTAGCTATGTTGGTTCATGGTCACAAGGTGACTGCTGTAGCTCTAGGCATCATACCATTGACCTAAAGATGAAGAAACGGTCAGGGACAAAAAGAAGGGGTTCCCCCTCTCTCTCTATTTTTTATCAGTGAAGGAAATACTCTTACTGTTATTTGGCTACAGATACCTGCAAAGGAGTCTGGGGGAAACTAGCTTTTATAATGTAAAAGAGATAGGGGTAAGGGTATTGGGAATGGTTGTTGCCTTGTAACCAAGGGTGTTGGCCAAAACAGCTAAAGGGCAAAGAAGAGTTAATGTTAGCAACAGGTAAGAGCAGATTGTCAAATTTTACCATTGTTTTAAATAAAGATCCTCTGTTTTTATTATAGTCTTTAAAACATTTTAGCAAGGGATACTGTACTTGAATTTCACCAAATTCCATTTCAAAATAAGGGTTCAGCCTTAATACGTTCATAAGACAACTGACATAAATTCTGACTAACATTTAAATGAAATTAGTCTTTGCAAGTATGGTATAAATAGAACTTGCTTACATATTTAAATGGAATGAAGAAAATGACTCTTGTCAGAAGGACTAGAGTTTGAATCCCAACTCTGTGACTCACTAGATGTGTGACTTTGGATATTTTACTTGTCTAAACCTTATTTTCTCATCTGTAGAATGAGTTAGTAATGCTAATGATACATTTTGGGATTGGGATGAAGCTTAGGGATCATGTTTTAAAACATGATCATTGTTCGTATCAGTCAGGGAGCCAGCAGGAAACAGAATTTCAAACCAAATGACTCACTTGAAGAGACTACTTACAGAGTATGGTCAGGGTTATGGGAACAAATGAGATGATGAGGAACCCAGATACTAACACAAGAAGCTCTTATGAGGGGAATTAGTGTTTGCAGAGTCCGGTAAGAACCAGAACCTTGGAAGAGGGCCCCAGCCAGAGGCACAGAGAGGCAGTGGTATAGCAAGAAGAGAGCAGGGAAGAAATGCTCCAATCTTTCTCTTCTCACACACTGCAATTTCCAATTAGTGCTTTCCATTAGCCAAACCCAACTAGAAGCTATGGTGAAGCAGTCTGCATAGGTCAGCTTCTGGGGACACAGAACCAGACAGAGAATGATGGAGAATGAATTTTGGGAGACAAATGGAAAAAAGCCAATGCTATTATTATTCATAAATAAAATTCTCTGAGAACCCTACTTGCAAATATTTTTTCAACGGACAACTCTAAGGAGGCAAAAATTTAACAGACTTTGTAAACGTAAGCAATCAAGTTTTTAAGAATCATCCCTTAGAGCCTTTTGGCTGAAAGTTTCTTACTGTCACTCATGGAAGGTTTCCAGAAGCCTCAGAAGGCTTTGCAAGCCTAGACTTGGAAGAACATGAGAGCACACCCTATTGACTTCCTTTGGGTATCCCCAGGTCTCTCATCATTTTGTGGCTTCCTGTTTCAGGACCAGTCTTGCTAAGTCTGGTTAGCCAACTGTTGACTGCTGTTTTCAAGGAAACCATCCAGGCTTCAGCAAAAGGTGACTACCATGTAACAAAACACCCCCACAAAAACAGGAAATCCAACTAGTGGCTTTCCTTGAGTTTAGAGTCTGTGTGGACTTGGGGAATGAGGTAACTTTTCCTCTTTCCACCTTTGCCATCCCTGCCCTTTCCTCCTGAACCTGAACTAACCAACAGACAAAAATGATGGAAAAGGACAACAGTAGAGACACATGTTCTCTCCCCTGAAACCACAGACAAAAATTACAGTTTTGAGTGTTCATTCTAGACATCAGGAAAAACAAAAGCCTCATTTTAAAATCTTCTAGAAACCAAGGGTTTGAAAACTTGAGAGAATATATGGAAAAGGTTGGAAGTCACAGTTTTAATGGAAAGAAGTCAGTTATAGCAAAATTAAAAATGAAAAGCAAAAATGAGTACTTCTTGAAATTCCATATACAAACAATAAATATAGGTGAGATAACTAATAAAATAAGCTAAAAGCAACAATAAATGAATATGAGTGTTTATTTCCTGCTACTAATAGCTTACTATGAGAAGTAGGCATTTGAAATAAGTTGTCTCTACTTCATGCAAGAAGTCCTCAAGGTAGAGGTTATCTCCACTGTGCAGACGAGATTGTTGGAGTTTGGATACCAAAAAAAAAAAAAAAAACATTGTTGTTGAGTCAATTCTGACTCATAGCGACCCTATCGGACAGAGTAGAACTGCTCCATAGAGTTTCCAAGGAGCGCCTGGTGAACTCAAATTGCCAACCTTTTGGTTAATAGCCTTAGTGCTTAACCACTACGCCGCCAGGATTTCCAGAATTCAGATAGGTTATGATATTTGCTTAAGATCCCACAGCCAGGGATGGTGAGGTAGAGAGAAGGGAGATAAAATCAGGCCTGACTGGCTACAGAGACTGACTTTTTCCACTAATAGGCTAAATTACTTCCTTTTACTAATGACTGAAAACCAGTACTGCCTTTTTTCTAGGTCCATTGGATATAAACACTACTTCTTTACCTCTGTGAGTTTTCAACAACTCTCTCTCCTTTGTTCTTTGCTTTTTAGTCTTTTCATGTTTAGTGACTCAGGATAATTCACTCATAACTGTGCTTGGCTTCAACTATCACCTTTGAGCAATTGATACGAAGAATACTATGTCTTCTATCGATTGTATATACTCAGGTTCTGTAGTTTTAGTAGAATATCTCTAACAGAGGGTTTAGCCACCATTAGAAATATTTCAGGGTCTGAAACTGAGAACTTCATGGTCCTCTACTCCCTTCTAAGGGCATTTAGGATAGAAATTTGAAGTCAGTTATAATTTTTCTTAATTTACAAACCCAATCTGCTATCAAATGTTATCATTTATTTATTTAAGTTGATTTCAGAAACATACATTTCATAGAAAAAGATGGAAGAAAATACACCAAAAATTTTATAGTGCTTATCTATGGAAAGTGAGAGTGTAATTGTGGCAGAGACTGTGATTTGCCTCCCAATATTCATTCTTTCTATCTTCCTTAGAAATAGACCTTTCCATCTTTCATAGAAGTAGGATTTTGAGTTGGGTGTAATGTAAAACAGAATGAAGAGTTCATTTCCCAGTCTCCCTCAAAGCTAGATATATGAAGAGAAACAAGGTGAGCAACTTCTAGCTTGTGCCCTGCACAGAAGAATGTGTGCCTACCCTTTCCTCTTTCCTTTTTTCAGTGGCAGAAATGCTGATGTGTGGTGTGCCAGGTTAGAGCCAGCAGTGGAGAACAACAAGATGGAAGAAGCAGTTGTTAGCCTTTTGCATCAGAGAGTAAATTTTAAACATGTTTAGGCAATCGTTCTTTTGGGTTTCTGTTACACACATCCAAGCTCTGACATCCTTATACTCAGGTGATTAAAAATTAAATTTTTTTCCCCTCCATTGTTCCTTCCTTTCCTTCTTTCCCCCTTCTTCCTCTCTTCATTTTTTCCTCCCTCCATTAATATCTTCTCCCTCCCTTCCTTGTATTTTACCAAAAATTCACATGTCATATAAATTATTTTTTATTTTTGTAATGATTCTTTAGTTTCACCTATTGTTCACAGTCACTACTATTTTCCTTCTATTATTATAAACCACTTTGTAACATTTCTTTTTTTCATTTTAGTACCACATCAAACCACAAGATAGGTAATATTATTATTACCCCCATTTTCAGACAAGGAGATGCATGCTTAAAGACATTCAATAACCAGTCCAGGTTCACACAGCTACTCAAGTGGCAGAGCTGGAATTGGAATTAAGGATGGTCTGCTTATGGAGTGCACACCTAAATGGTACCTCATGCATGAAGTTTTTGAAGCAGCCTCATAGATGACCTCTCCACTCTCGAGCTTTTCTATCTGGGCTACATTCTAAGCTCTGATTCCAAAACCTATTGCCATTAAGTCGATTCCGACTCATAGCGACCCTATAGGACAGAGTAGAATTGCCCCATAGAGTTTGCAAGGAGTGTTTCATAGATCCGAACTCCCAACCTTCTGGTTAGCAGCCATAGCACTTAACAACTCCGCCACCAGGGTTTCCAAAATTCTGATTGGACTTTCTCAAATAGTAATTATCTTAAGGCTGCTCTCCTGCTCAAAAATTCTACATTGAGTTATTTTTGTGTACTTCATCCAAACAAAACCTATGTTTTCCTTACTGTTGTATTTAGCATTGCCTCCTATTTTCCCCAATATATTCCCGCTACTTCAGTTGAGGAAAATTTAGAACTTCATATGCCTGTCGTATTTATTCTCGTACCATTTTGCTTACCCAAAAGTCACTCTCTAGTTCATCTACTTTCCCAGTACAAAGTAGACATTTATGGAGTATTCTCTGTGCTAGTAGATACTATGCTAGTAGTGGCAGTATAGTGGTAGCACTGAGCTCAGGATGTAATGGGAGAGACAAAAACTGAACATATAAATTCAGAATTAAATCTGAATTCACTTTGGAAGTGCAGCCTACAGGAGGCAAGCTGGAACTTGTGGTCTGAACCTAATCAGGTCAACTTCTTAATTAAACAATAATATTAACATTTCTGTAGGACTCAAGAAGACCCAGGGTTTTAGAACATACTACAGGCATACCTCAGAGAAACTGTGGGTTCCTTTCCTGAGTACTACAATAAAGCGAGTCACATGATTTTTTTGGTTTCCCAATGCATACAAAAGTTATATTTATACTATACTGTAGATTATTAAGTGTCCAATAGCATTATGTCTAAAAAAAATGTACATATCTTAATTGAAAAACACTTTATTGCTAAAAAATGTGAGCCATCATCTGAGCCTTCAGTGAGTTGTAATCTTCATGCTGGTGAAGGGTCATGCCTTGATGTTGACGTCTGCTGACTAATCAGGGCGGTGACTGCTGAAGGCTATGGTGGCTGTGGCAATGTCTTAAGACAATAGTGAGGTTTGCTACATCAATGGACTCTTCCTGTCACAAAAAATTTCTCTGTAGCATGTGATGCTGTTTGATAGCATTTTACCCACAGTAGAAATTCTTTCAAAATTGGAGTCAATCCTCTCAAAGCTGCCACTGTGTTATCAAATAAATTTATGTAATATTCTAAATCCTTTGTTATTGTTTCAAGAATGTTCACAGCATCCTTACCAGGAGTAGACTCCATCTCAAGAAACCACTTTCTTTGCTCATCCATAAGAAGCAACTCCTCATCCATTAAAGTTTTGTCATGAGATTGCAGCAATTCAGTCATATTTTCAGGCTCCACTTCTAATTCTAGTTCACTTGCTATTTCTACCACATCTGCAGTTACTTCTTCACTGAAGTTCTGAACACCTCAAAGACATCCGTGAGGGTTGGAATCAACTTTTTCCATATTCCTGGTGAAAGTTTGTTGATATTTTTACCTCCCATAAATCATGAATGATTTTTAATGGCATTTACAATGGTGAATTCTTTCCAGAAGGTTTTCAATTTACTTTGCCCAGATCCATCAGAGGAATGACTATCTCTGGCAGCTATAGCCTGAAGAAATGTATTTCTTAAATAATAATAATTAAATTTTAATAATAATTAAAATTATTCCTTGATTCATGGACTGCAGAATGTATGTTGTATTAGTTGGCATAAAAACATTAATCTTGTACATCTCCATCAGAGCTCTTGGGTGACCAGGTGCATCGTCAATGAGCAGTAATATTTTAAAATGAGTTTTTTTTTTTTTGTTTTTCCTTAGCAGTAAGTCTCAACAGTGGGCTTAAAATATTCGTTAACCATGTTGTAAACAGGTGTGCTGTCATCCAGGCTTTGTTGTTCCATTTGTAGAGCACAGGCAGAGTAGATTTAGTGTAATTCATAAGGACCCTAGGATTTTTGGAATGGCAAATGAGTGTTGGCTTCAATTTAAAGCCACCAGCTGCATTAGCCTCAAACAAGAGAGTCAGACTGTCCTTTGAAACTTTGAAGCCAGGCATGACTTCTCTTCTTAGCTATGAAAGCCATAGATGTCGCCTTCTTCCAATATAAGGCAATTTCATCTACTCTGAAAACCTGTTGTTTAGTGTAGCCATCTTCATGAATTATCTTAGCTAGATCTTCTGGATAACTTGCTGCATTTTCTACATCAGCACCTGCCGCTTCACCTTGTACTTTTATGTTATAGAGATGACTTCTTTCTTTAAACCTCATGAACCAACCTCTGCTAGTTTTAAATTTTCTTCTACAGCTTCCTCACCTCTCTCAGTCTTCATAGAATTAAAGACTATTAGGGCCTTGCTCTGGGTTAGGCTTTGGTTTAAGGGAATGTAGTGGCTGATTTGATCTTCTATCCAGAACACTAAAACTTTCTCCATATCAGCAATTAAGGCTGTTTTGCTCTCTTATCATTTATGTATTGACTGAAGTAGCCCTTTTAATTTCCTTCAAGAACTTTTCCTTTGGATTCACAACTTGGCTAGTTGGCACAAGAGGCCTAGCTTTCTGCCTGTTTCAGCTTTTGACATGCCTTCCTCACTAAGCTTAATCATTTCTAGCTTTTGATTTAAAGTGAGAGACATGCAACACTTTCTTTCACTTGAACGCTTAGAGGCCATTGTAGGGTTATTAGTTGGCCTAATTTCAATATTGTTGTGTCTCAGGGAATAGGGAGGCTCGAGGAGAGTGAGAGAGACAGGGAAATGGCTGGTCAGTGAAGCAGTTAGAACACACACAACATTTATATATTAAGTTTGCCATCTTATATGGGTGCAGTTCATGGCACCTCGAAACAATTACAAAAGTAACATCAAAGATCACTGATCACAGATCATCATAGCAGATATAATATCATGATGTAAAAGTTTTAAACATTGTGAGAATTACCAAAATGTGACACAAAGACACAAAGTGAGCACATGCTGTTGGAAAAATGGTGCTGATAGACTTGTTTGACACAGGGTTGCCACAAACATTCGATTGTAAAAAATGCAATATCTGCAAAGCGCAATAAGGTGAAGTGCAATAAAATGAGGTATACCTGTATTCAGAATGTCCAGGATACAATCCTAAATTTCTCAACATATAAAAAATATTAACTCAATGGAAAAGACACTTAGAAAACACCAATCCTAAAATGACGCAGATGGATGTTGGAACTATCAGACAAGGACATAAAAGCAGCTATTATGAAACTGTTCCAGCAAGCAATCATGAACATTCTTGAAACAAATAGAAAAATAGAAAGTCTCAGAGAATAAATAGAAGATATAAAGAAGAACCAAATTCATATTCTAGAACTGAAAAACGTTATTGAAAACTAACTGAACAGGCTCAGTAGGATAATAGAGATGGAAGAGGAAAAAGTCAGTGAAGTTGAAGGGAAATCAATAGAAATTATCCAATCCAGAAAGCAAAGAGAATAAGATTTTAAAAAATGAATACAACCTCAAGAATTCGTGAGGCAATGAAAAAAGTCTAACATTCACGTTCCAGAAGGAGAGAAAAAAGAGTGCAGTGCTGAAAAAAATATTTGAAGAAACAATGACTGAGAACTTTTCAAGTACAGTGAAATACTTAAACCTACAGATTCAAGATGCTCAGCAATCCCCTGATCTGATGGAAAAGGAGGCAATTAGTCACACATTCCATTTCCTCCTGCTATGCTGTGTATGGAAACCCTGGTAGTGTAGTGGTTAAGAGCTAATGCTGCTAACCAAAAGGTCAGCACTTTGAATTCACCAGGTGCTCCTTGGAAACCCTATGGAGCAGTTCTACTCTGTCCTATAAGGGTCACTATGAGTTAGAATTGAATTGATGGTAACGGATTTTTTTTTAATGCTGTGTATATCCTCAACAACAATACAGAATAAGATAAATTATAAAAAAGAAAAAAAAGAATTGGCTTAAAGATAGACAAGTAGATCGACAATACATCATAGTCCTTTCAAGACCCCATTACTTTCTGCTTTGAATTTTTGTTGATACCATGTGATTCCCTTAATGGAGGCATGCTGAATCATTGAATGTTGTTGAATTTTTGGATTTTTTTCTTGCCCCCTCCCACAAGCCTACCCTTAGAGTCCAGAGGGACATACTTTGTCCCACTAATTCTACCCCCAGAATCCTCTCACCCCGAGCTCACTGGGACATATGAGTCCCAAAAATATTTTCAAAATTTCTTTTTCCTATCAAAAAGTGCATACACCTAATACAACACGCTTTAGAAACAGTAATTTGAGGTACACACCCAGTTTTTCAGTATGAAACGGTCATAAAGGCCCTTGCCTTGCAGGAGCCTGTGCTGTCAGTGGGACATAAGCTTCCCAGTGAACCTGAAAGGCAGAAAATGTTGGTAGGCAGCCATATATCCCAATGATCATAAAAGAGATAGAGTCCAGAAATAGGTCTGTAAGCATGTATCATCAATTGAGTTTTGACAGAAGTACAAGTCAATTCATTGGAGAAAGAAAAGCCTTTTCAACAAATAGTACTAGAACAACAGAATATCCATATGAGAAAATTTGAGCTTTAACCGTGATCTCACAGTATGCCAAAAAAAAAAAGAAAAGAATTATAGACCTAAACTTAAAAGCTAGAACTATAAAAGTATAAAACTTCTAGAAGAAAACAGGAGAATATATTTGTGACTTTGAAGCAGGCAAAAATTTCTTGGGACACAAAACTCTAATTATGAAGTAAAAAAAAAATTGGACTTCACCAAATTTTAAAACTTTTGTCCATCAAAACATATTATTAAGGAAATAGAAAATCCACACTCACACATACATACACGTATGCATACATACATACACACACACAATGTACTTGTATTTAGAATCTATAATGAATTCCTATAAATAATAAAATGATAAGCAATCCAATAAAAACTGGACATATAGTTGAACAGACACTTCACAAATGGCAAATAAGTTCATGAGAAGGTGCTCAACATCGTTAATCTGTAATTAATGCAAATTAATCACAATTTAATTTAATGCAAATTAAAGCTACAAAGTGATATACCAACACACACTAGAATGGTTCAAATAAAGAAAGATGAAAACAAATGTTGACAAGAATGTGGAGCAACCAGAACACTCATACATTGCTGGGGGGAGTGTAGAATGGTACAACCACTTTGCAAAAGTCTTTCATAGTTTCATATAAAGTTAAAAGTACATCTCCTCTATGACTCAGCAATTCTACTCTGAAGTATTTACTCAAGAAAAGTAAAGATATATATCAACAAAAAGACTGTATAAGAGTGTTTATAAGAACTTTATTCTTAGTGGTTGAAAACCGTAACACCACAAATAAATGAATAAGCAAAGCTTGGTGTATCCATACTATATGGAGTACAACTCAGCAATAACAACAACAAAAAACTAATCCATCAACAACATGGACAAAGCTCAGTAACATTTTGCTGAGCAAAAGAAACTAGACACAAAAGAGAACATACTGTTTGACTCCATTTGTATGAAGTTCAACAGGCAAAAACTAATCTGTTGTTCTTGTTAGGTGTCGTTGAGTTGGTTGTGACTCATAGCAACCCTATGCACAACAGAACAAAACCCTGCCCAGTCCTGTGCCACCCTTAGAATAGTTGTTATGCTTGAGCCCATTGTTGCAGCCTCTGTGTCAATCCACCTCCTTGAGAGTCTTTCTCTTTTCTGCTGACCCTGTACTTTACCGGAAACCCTGGCGGCGTAGTGGTTCACCAAGCATGATGTCCTTCTCTGGGGACTGATCCTTCCTGACAACATGTCCAAAGTATGTAAGCCGCAGTCTTGCCATCCTTACTTCTAAAGAACATTCTAGTTGTGCTTCTTCCAAGACATATTTGTTCATTGTTTTGGCAGTCCATGGTATATTCAATATTCTTCACCAACACCACAATTTAAAGGTGTCAATTCTTCTTCAGTATTCCTTAGTTGTTGTCCAGTTTTCACATGCATATGATACAATTGAAAATACCTTGGCTTGGGTCAGATGCACCTTAGTCTTCAAGGTGACATCTTTGTTTCTGAACACTTTAAAGAGGTCCTTTGCAGCAGATTTGCCCAATGCAATGCATCTTTTGATTTCTTGACTGCTGTTTCCATGGGTGTTGATTGTGGATGCAAATAAAATGAAATCCTTGACAACTTCGGTCTTTTCTCTTTTATCATGATGTTGCTTATTGGTCCAGTTGTGAGGATTTTTGTTTTCTTTGTGTTGAGGTGTAATCCATACTGAAGGCTGTGGTCTTTGACCTTCATCAGTAAGTGCTTCAAGTCCTCTTCACTTTCAGGAAGCAAGATGTGTCATCTGCATAACACAGGTTGTTAATGAGTCTTCTTCCAATCCTGGTGCCTTTTCTTCTTCATATAATCCAGCTTCCTGGGTTATTTGCTCAGCAAGTAGATTGAACAGGTATGATGTAAGGATACAACCCTGACGTACACCTTTCCTGACTTTAAACCACTCGGTATTCTCTTGTTCCGTCTGAGCAACTGCCTCTTGATCCATGTACGTATTCCTCATGAACACAATTAAGTGTTCTGGAATTCCCATTCTTCGCAATGTTGTCCATAATTTGTTGTGAACCACACAGTCGAATGCCTTTGTATAGTCAATAAAACACAGGTAAACATCCTTCTGATACTCTCTGGGTTCAGCCAGGATCCATCTGACATCAGCAATATCCCTGGTTCCAGGTCCTCTTCTGCATCCGGCCTGAATTTCTGGAAGTTCCCTGTCGATATACTGCTGCAGCCACTTTTGAATGATCTTCAGCAAAATTTTGCTTGTGCATGATATTAATGATATTGTTCTATAATGTCTGCATCAGGTTGGATCACCTTTCTTGGGAATAGGCATAAATATGGATCTCTTCCAGTCAGTTGGGCAGGAAGCTGTCTTCCATATTTCTTGGAGCCTTTTTTTCACCAATACCTTCAGTGCAGCTTGGACTACTTCCTTCAGTACCATCAGTTCCTGATCATATGGTACCTCTTGAAATGGTTGAATGTTGACTAATTCTTTTTCGTATAATAACTGTATATTCCTTCCATCTTCTTTTGATGCTTCCTGTATCACTTAATATTTTCTCCATAGAATCATTGACTATTGCAAGTCGAGGCTTGAATTTTTTTCATCAGTTCTTTCAGCTTGAGAAACGCTGAACGCGTACTTCCCTTTTGGTTTTCTATCTCCAGCTCTTTGCAATGTCGTTATAATACTTTGTCTTCTTGAGCCACCCTTAGAAATATTCTGTTCAGTTCTTTTACTTTGTTATTTCTTGCTTTTGCTTTAGCTGCTCAATGTTCAAGAGCAAGTTTGAGTCTCCTCTGACAGCCACCTTGGTCATTCTTTCCTGTCTTTTCAATGACCTCTTGCTTTCTTCATACTTCTTCATTTGGTCTATGGTCATTAGTGTTCAATGCGTCAAATCTATTTTTGAGATGGTGTCCAAATTCAGGTGGGATATACCCAAGGTCATATTTTCATATTCTCGTGGTCTTGCTCTGATTTTCTTTAGTTTCAGCTTGAAGTTGCATGTGATGAGTTGATGGTCTGTTCCACAGTCAGCCCCTGTCCTTGTTCTGACTGATGATATTGAGCTTTCCCATCATCTCTTTCCACAGATGTAATAGATTTGATTCCTCTGTGTTCCATCTGGTGAGGTCCTTGTGTATAGTTGCCATTTATGTTGGTGAAAAAAGGTATCTGAAATGAAGAAGTCACTGGTGTTGTAAAATTTTGTCATTCAATCTCCAGCATTGTTTCTATCACAAATGTCATATTTTCCAACTATCGATTCTTCTTTGTTTCCAACATTCACATTCCAATCACTAGTAATTATCAATGCATCCCGATTGCATGTTCCATCAATTTCAGACTGCAGAAGCTGATAAAAATCTTCAATTTCTTCATCTTTGGCCTTAGTGGTTGGTGTATAAATTTGAATAATGGTCATATTAGCTGGCCTTCTTTGTAGGCATATGGATATTATCTTATCACTGACAGCGCTGGACTTCAGGATAAATCTTGAAATGTTCTTTTCGACGATGAATGCAACACCATTCCTCTTCAAGTTTTCATTCCTAGCATAGTAGACTATATGATTGTCTGATTCAAAATGGCCAATACCAGTCCATTTCAGCTCACTAATGCCTAGGATTTCAACGTTCATTTTTGACGATTTCCAATTTTTCTAGATTCATACTTCGTACATTCCAGTTTCCAATTATTAGTAGATGTTTGCAGCTGTTTCTTCGTGTTTTGAGTCAGCCACATCAGCAAATGAAGGTCCTGAAAGCTTGACACCATCCACATCATTAAGGTCAAGTCTACTTTGAGGAGGCAGCTCTTCCCCAGTTGTATTTTGAGTGCCTTCCAACCTGGGGCACTCTTCTTCCGGCACTATATCAGAGAGTGTTCCACTGCTATTCATAAAGTTTTTATTGGCTAATTCTTTTCAGAAGTAGAATGTCAGGTCCTTCCTCCTAGTCTGTCTTAGTCTGGAAGCTCAGCTGACACCTGTCCTCCATGGGTGACCCTGCTGGTATCTGAATACTAGTGGCATAACTTCTAGCATCACAGCAACACACAAGCCCCGACAGTACGACAAAGTGACAGACACTTGGGGGAAAAACTAATCTAGAGTGTTAGAAATCAGAACAGTGCTTCCTATGGAAGATAGGATCAATTGGGAAGGGTTATGAGGGAGTTTTCTGGAAATATTCTTTCTTGCTTAGGATGGTGGTCACATGGGTGTATACGTTTGTCAAAACTCATCAACAACACTTCAGATTTGTACATTTCACTGTATGTAAGATATACCTTAATTTTTAAAAAGTAAAAAAAAAAAAAAGCTCAGCAAACTGCAAAAAGATAAACCTACTGAAACACATTATAATTAAACTACTGAAAACTAAAGACAAAGAAAAAAAAATCTTCAAAGTAGCTAGAGAAAAATGATGCATCAGTAATGATTTAAATAATTGTGGATTTTTCATAAGAAACAGTGGAAGTCAGGAGAAAATGGCACAATAATTTTGAAATGCTGAAAGAGAATAACTGTCAGAATTCTATATCTAGTAAAAATGTCCTCCAGGAATGAAAAGAAAACAAAGAATTCTTAGATCAATGATACTATAAGAGCTATCTTGCCAGGATACATACTCTAAAAGAATTGCTAAAGGAAATCTTCTAACAGAAAAGAAATGATACCAGAAGAAAATCTGTGATACTGTATCAGGAATGAATGAAAAAGAGCAATAAACATAATAACTATATGGATAAATATAACAGGCTATTCTTAACTTTTTTTTTAAATATGATGATTGCAGGCAAAAATTATAATATTTTCTGATGGGGTTTTCAACGTGAGAGAGAGTAAAGGAACACATATGGTGGTTATTGTTAGGTGCTGTCAGTTCTGACTCATAGAGACACTGTGTACCACAGACCGAGACACTATGTACCACAGAACAAAACCATGCTCACAATCGTTGTTATGCTTGAGCCCATTGTTGCAGCCACTGTGTCAATCCATCTCATTGAGGGTCTTCCTCTCTTTCACTGACCCTCTACTTTACCAAGCATGATGCCCTCCAGGGACTGATCCTTCCTGACAACACATCCAAAGTATGTAAGACACAGTCTCACCATCCTTGCTTCTAAGTAGCATCCTGGTTATAATTCTTCCAAGACTGATTTTTTCATCCTTTTGGCAGTCCATGGTATGTTCAATATTCTTTGCCAACACCACAATTCAAAGGAGTCAATTTTTCTTTGGTCTTCCTTATTCATTTTCCAGCTTTCACATGCATATGATGCAACTGAAAATACCATGGCTTGGGTCAGGTGTACCTCAGTCTTCAAGACGACATCTTTCCTTTTCAATACCTTAAAGAGGTCTTTTGTAGCAGATTTGCCCATTGCAATGCGTCTTTTGATTTCCTGACTGCTGCTTCCACAGGTGTTGATTGTGGATGCATGTAAAATGAAATCCTTGACAACTTCAGTCTTTTCTCCATTTATCATGATGTTGCTTATTGGTCCAGTTGTGAGGATTTTTGTTTTTTTTGTGTTGAGGTGTAATCCATACTGAAGGCTATGGTCTTTGATCTTCATCAGTAAGTGCTTCAAGTCCTCTTCACTTTCAGCAAGCAACGTTGTGTCATCTGTGCACAGCAGGTTGTTTATGAGTCTTCCTCCAACCCTGATGGCCATTCTTCTTCATATAGTCCAGCTTCTTGGATTATTTGCTCAGCATGCAGGTTGAATAGCTATGCTGTAAGGATACAACTCTGATGTACACCTTTCCTGGCTTTAAACAGCACAGCATCTCCTTGTTCTGTCCAAACGACTGCCTCTTGATCCATGTACAGGTTCCTCGTGGGCACAATTAACTGTTCTGGAATTCCCATTCTTCACAATGTTATCCATAGTTTGTTATGATCTACACAGTTGAATGCCTTTGCATAGTCAATAAAACACAGGTAAACATCCTTCTGGTATTCTCTACTTTCAGCCAGGATCCATCTGACATCAGCAATGATATCCCTGGTTCCACGTCCTCTTCTGAATCTTGCCTGAATTTCTGGCAGTTCCCTGTTGATATATTGCTGCAGCTGCTTTTGAATGATCTTCAGCAAAATTTTACTTGCACATGATATTATTCTATAATTTCCACATTCAGTTGGATCGCCTTTCTTGGGAATAGGCATAAATATGAATCTCTTCCAGTCAGTATCTCAAATTTCTTGGCATAGATGAGGGAGCACTTCCAGTGTTGCATCCATTTGTTGAAACATCTCGGTTGGTATTCCCTCAATTCCTGGGGCCTTATTTTTCTCCAATGTCTTCAGTGCAACTTGGACTTCTTCCTTCAGTACCATTGGTTCCTGATCATATGCTACCTCCTGAGATGGTTGAATGTTGACCAACTCTTTTTGGTATAATGAACACATATTCCTTCCATCTTCTTTTGATGCTTCCTGCATCCTTTAATATTTTCCCTATAGAATCCGTCACTATTGCAACTTAAGTCTTGAATTTTTTATTCAGTTCTTTCAGCTTGAGAAATGCTGAGTGTATTCTCCCCTTTTGGTTTTCTATCTCCAGGTCTTTGCACATGTCATTCTAATACATTACTTTGTCTTTTCGAGACACCCTTTGAAATCTTCTGTTAAGCTCTTTTACTTCATCATTTTTTTCCTTTTGTTTTTACTACTCAACATTCAAGAGCAAGTTCCAGAGTCTCTTCTGACATCCATTTAGGTCTTTTCTTTCTTTCCTCTCTTTTTAATGACCTCTTGCTGTCTTCATGTATGATGTCCTTGATGTCATTCCACAGCTTGTCTGGTCTTTGGTCATTAGTGTTCAATGCGTCAAATTTATTCTTGAGATCTTCTCTAAATTCAGGTGGGATATACTCAAGGTGGTCTTTGGGCTCTTGTGGACTTGTTCTAATTTTCTTTAGTTTCTACTTGACCTTGCATATAAGCAATTGATGGTCTGTTCTGCATTCAGCCCCTGGCCTTGTTCTGACTGATGGTATTGAACTTTTCTATGGTCTCTTTCCACAGGTGTAGGTGATTTGATTCCTCTGTTTTCCATCCTGCAAGGTCCATGTGTATTGTCGCTGTTTGTGTTGGTGAAAAATGGTATTTGCAATGAAGAAGTTGCTGGTCTTGCAAAATTCTGTCATGTGATCTCCAGCATCGTTTCTATCACCAAGGCCATATTTTCCAACTATGGACCCTTCTTCTTTGTTTTCAACTTACACATTCCAATCACCAGTAATTATCAATGCATCCTGATTGCATGTTCAATCAATTTCAGACTGAAGAAGCTGGTAAAGATCCTCAGTTTCTTCATCTTTGGTCTTAGTGGTTGGTGCATAAATTTGAATAGTAGTCGTATAAACTGGTCTTCCTTTTAAGCATATGGATATTATCTTATTACTGACAGCTTTGTACTTCAGGATAGATCTTGAAATGCTCTTTTTGATGATGAATGTAACACCATTCCTCTTCATATTGTAATTCCCTGCATAGGAGACCATATGATTGTCCAATTCAAAACGGCTGATACCAGTCCATTTCAGCTCACTAATACCTACAATATCAATGTTTATGTGTTCCATTTCATTTTTGACAATTTCCAGTTTTCCTAGATTTATACTTCGTACATTCTGGGTTCTGATTATTAATGGATGTTTGCAGCTGTTTCTTCTTGTTTTGAGTCATGCCACATCAGCAAATGAAGTTCCCAAAATCTTGACTCCCTCTATGGCATTAAGGTCAACTCTACTTTGAGGGGGCAGCTCTTTCCCAGTCATTTTTTGAGTGCCTGCCAACTTAGGGGGCACTTCTTCCGCCACTATATCAGACAATGTTCTGCCGCTATTCATAAGGTTTTCACTGGCTAATTCTTTTCAGAAGTAGACTGTCAGGTCCTTCCTCCTAGTCTGTCTTAGTCTGGAAGCTCAGCTGAAACCTATCTGCCATTGATGACCCTGCTGGTATCCAAACACCGGTGGCATAGCTTCCACACATCACAGCAACATGCAAGCCCCCACAGTAGGACAAACTAAGAGACACGTTATGTTTCTAAATTCCACTTTAAATTGTAAAATACTCACGTTAAGTATACTGTGAGAAGTTAACCAAGTATCATATAACTCCTAGAGCAACCGCTTAAAAAAAAATTCTAGACAAAGAGATATAGAAAAGTCACAATGGATAAATTAAAATGAATACAAAAAATGTTTACATAACTCAAAAGAAGGCAGGAAAGGGGAAACAGAGGAACAAAAATCATATAAAATGAACAATAAACAAATAATAAAATTGTAAGCCTAAATACAAATATATCAATAATTACATGAAAAATAGATAGTTTAAGTACACAAATTAAAAGGCAGAGATTTTCAGAATGGTTAAAAAAAAACATGTTGTTTACAAAAAGTTACTTGAAATATAATGATATAGGTAGGTTAAAAGTAAAATTTCTTGTGATGCCAATTTTTTCAAATAAAATTAGACCTACCCTTATGATAAAAAAAAAATATATATATATATCCCAGCAATTCCATGTTGTGGTATTTACCCAAGAGAAGTAAAATTATGTTTATGAAAAAACTTATTTACCAATATTTATAGAAACCCCAAATTGAAAAAAAAGAAAAAATACAAACCCAAATGGTACATTCATATGATGGAATTCTACTCAGCAAGAAAAAAGAATGAACTATTTATATATGCAAAAACTTGGATGAATCTCAAAGGCATTAAGCTGAGTGAAAGAAGCTAATCTCAAAATGTTACACACTATATATTTCCAGTTATGTGACATTCTCAAAAAGACAAAACTGTAGTGATGGAGAACTCATTAGCGGTTACGAGGAATTAGGACTGGGTGGAAATTATGAAGAGCCTTGTTGGTGCAATGGTTAAGAGCTCAGCTGCTAACCAAAAGGTTGGCAGTTGGAATCCACCAGCAGCTCCTTGGAAACCCTATGGGAGATTGGAGATTTGACTCAATGTAACGGGTTTGTCTTTTGGTTGGTTGGAAGTCATGATTACAAAGACATAACAAAAAGGGATTTTTGGAGATTATGGAACTGTTCTGTATCTTGATTATGTCGATGGTTACACATGTCTATACATGTGTTAAAATTTATACAGCTATAAGCAAACAAAAGGGTTTTGTTTTTCTTTTTTTTGGAAAAGGCAGCTATATACATCAGTAAGAAAAGAGCTTTTTAATCTGAGTTGTAAACTTTCATCTAAAGCACAATTAAAAAAAGAAAAGAGCTTTATGATAACAGTGACAAAATTTGCTGAAATATGTGTTTAGTGTGCTACGATTTTCATGACAATTAAAAAAAATTTATTCATATATTTTTTCATTTGATCAACTCCACAAATAAGTACTGTAGCAGCTATGGATATTTTCTTCCTCGCTCGTTAAACTTATATATAAACCAACATCTTTATTTCTCCCTCATCCTCCCAATTTTAATTGTATGCAAGGATTGTTGTTGGTAGTTACCTTTACAATTTAGTCTTTAGATTACAAAATAATCAGATAACCATGACTGAATTAGAGGAACAATTAATATCACCCAGAGATAGATACAATGACAATTACCCAGAGATAGGTGCAACGACTTTTTATCTTCTAATTTTGATGAGAGGGAGAGATCATCTTTAGATTTATGAAGGATAGTTGCATTTTGTCTGGCCAAGTATAAATTTGTAACTTGTATGGGAGTTCAAATATTTGTAGACGGGTGTGTATTGGTTCTCAGTAGCCAAAGGAATAGATTGTGCTGGTCATTAAGTTACTGCTTGCCATTTTTAATTCATTTTCCATACTCTGCTTTTTTTATGCTTGAACTAAGACTCTGTAAACTACACTTTTTTTTCCTTTACCAACTGGACTCCTGTTCAGTGCCACTAACAGGAGGTGCTAAAGGGACAATGGGCTTGCTACTTCCTCTTAGCTTCAAGTGTGCTTCCCGTTGTCAGCATTACCTTCTCAATGGCACTTTGCCCCTGAAGCTGTATTTGGTTCCAGCCTCTAGCTTCTATATGTATTCCCAGAACTAGTCTCACAACCTCCAACCCCACCCAAAGTTCCAGCTGCAAGGTTGTGCCCCTTTCGGAGGTCTGAATCTGATCTCCATGAGGCCTCAAAACTGATAGTCTAGCTTTTGTTAACATCATCTTCTTTCCTTTGTTCCCCAGCCCTAGGGTCGGTAGTTGCTGCCTGTAGTTATTATCTCTGTGTTATCTCATGTGGCCTTTTTGTTTTGACAGCCCTCCAACAAACAGCTCTGTATTACCAGCCCACTATATTAAATTCCATGTTTTAAGAAAACAGAACATGAAACAAAAGCAATAAAAATAGGCAAGTAAATCAATAAAAAATAGATTTCAAGCAGTGAATTTTAACCAAAAAAAAAAAAAAAATTTCCCCCAGAGAATAGGAAGGAGAAGGGATAAAAAAGAAGAAATATATTATTGGATAGTTTGATAACCTAATTAACAAGGATGAGTGAATTATAAGAACACACTGGAAAAAGTATTTAAATTTCTTTTAATTTCATACAAAACACCAACATTAACACAAATAACACAGAACTCACAGTACATCATCACAATGAAGACATTGAAAACAAATCAGGTAATAATTTGATTAATAGGTAATAACCAAAAAAACCAAACCCATTGCCGTCGAGCCGACTTCAACTTATAGTAGTGTGTAATTAATTCAGAGAATTTAAGATTGATCATTGCCCTTGATATGTTCTTAAATCCCCCAGTTCATATATGAATGAAAGTGGTAGATATTTTTCCAAATATGACAACTCTAAAAATTTACATGACATTGCCACTAACAAGTTAAGAAGCTGAAATAATATTTCTAAACGATTAATAATGACCAACAAATGTTGATTAATGGTGCTAGAGTGAATTATTTTTTATTCTCTTCATAGAATATTTTACAAAAACATTATATTGAACATAGGAAATATACTTTTTTAATCCAAGTTAATTAATAAAAACATGCTATTCTTAAAAGTTTTATAATATCTGTGATATTTGTTAGCTTTTTCAAATTTGTAACTTGTGATTTTTCTTATTTTAGTAAGTAACTAAACTTTTGTATTTGTAGTTTTGTTTTTTCTTAAAATAGACTCCCTAAATTGTTTAAGCTCCCCATCGCCTCTCCCCATCCATTCCTAGGGTACTGATACTGCTTGGTAATCTTTTTAGACCAACTGCATCTCTTTGTTTTCTACAATTCCATTGCATTTATGTTACTAGAATTGCACAGCTTACTAATTATAATACTGTTTTTCTGTGTGTTTTCCTTCTCAATTAGATTACAAATTGCTTGAGAGCAGGAATATAATCTTCCATTTCTGAACCCTCTGCAAGGATCTGTCCATACTAATTGCCTGCTAAGTGCTGTTTGCCGAATGACATGGATCCCTACTTTGTTATTTATTTTTAGATTTAGAGCTCCGTCAAGGAAAGATAGTAATAACATTACAGAAGAAACCTCATATACATTTGGTTTCTTTGTATAAATTTGAGATCCTGAGATTCTTGATTGTTGAATGATTGGGACATGGAAAATACAGACCTGAGGTTACACAAACCTTTTCCTAGCACTTAATAGAGGAAACTCTCAGGGAAAGCTGAAGATTCTATGTCACATACAATTTTGCATCTTATTGGACAATATCTGATTCCACTGAAAAAGGTGTCTTATTTCTGACCTGCTTCCAATTTGTGGCAGGATTACTTGTAGAATGGGATGTGATTCCAATAGGAGACTAGGACATAGGGACAAGAAAGTGACCTTGGGCAAGTCCCGTGACCTTGGTGATCTGTTTTTCTCATTTGGGAAATGAGAAAAGCACTAATATCCACCTTGAGAAAGAATGTGAATATGTACTTTTAAAACTGTAAAGCACTACACAGATACGCTTTAAAATGGTTAATGTTGTTAGATTATTTTAAGCCAATTTATTACAAAATTTAAACTTTACAGTGATTTTTTTCTCTTTTTTTTACTCCTTGCTAGACAAGTTCCACTCAACCAACTACTAAAAGTCAGGTGGTCTAGAATGTTGTCAGTTTCCACAATTTTGAATGACTTGCCTATTCTAGACCATCATCCAAATTCAGGCTAAGAAAATTGAGCCCGTTTTTTGGGACTGTTTAAAAGAGTAAACTGGTTTTGAAAAATTGCGAGTGAGCAGTTTTCCTCTGGGATTACTATATTCACCAGGTCATTCCCAAGGGGTTATCACTTATATCCAGTTATTTCAACACTTATCTTATTGGTAAAAAGTTGGCTGTACATTTTTTTTTTAATTTGTTTCTTCGTTTTGAGAAAGCTGTCTATTCAATTATGTTGATTTTAATTTTAAAGTCTCCCTGTGTCTAAGAACAACAAAAACAAGCAAATAGAACCTAAATGTAACTGCAAAGTTTGGTCAAAAACCTGAAAAAAAAATTGCAGTGTAATTCCTGATATTTGAATTTTTCTGCTTTAACCTGGATTTTAGATGCCACTGACTGCAGGCTACATGCTAAATAACTTCAATCAAATGAAGACTACAATTTTAGCATGAAATATGAGAAAGAACAAGGTATGAAAACTTGTCAACTTTCACTATCCATATTGCAGGCTTTAGCTCTAAAATAATAGAATGAAACACTGCTTAAATGTGTTCATTCAGAACAATTACTTCCCGTATCTGATTCATTACCATATAACCATGTTAACTCATGTTAGATTCCTTTATTTGCTTTCTCTGTAAGCATTTTTTCACTTTACTGTTTACTGCTTGTCCAATATTTTGTTTTTTCTACTATTCTTTGTTCAAACTGCAAAAATCTGAAATAAAAATATAATATAGAAGTATAGGCATCAGCGAACATTTTCTATGGCATATGGTACTTCAGATGCCATATGTACCAGTGTTTAGTGATTCTGGCAAAGAGGCATAGAATGGTGAAATCCAACTGCCAGGATTGCTGAAAACAAATATGTAAATGCTCCAGGGCTTTTGTTATTCATAACATACCTCTAACACAGCACATACAATATGCTGTTCATTCTGTAACTAGTATAACTAAAAAACCACATTTTGCTGCCTTATTTTTTAAGGCTTCACCAAGTTTGTGTGGTCTTCTGCCTCTGACCTTGAATATCTCTACTGAACTCTGTATTCCATGAAGCTCATGTTAATGAGAGAGGCCTACAAGAATGCATTCATTCTTTTTTGAGGGCACTTATTTATTTTTCAAATCAAAATCCAAAGTCTTCTGAAAGCTTCTGCCCTGAAACAAAGAAAACACACTGGGTATGTTCTCTAGGCAGCACACAGCCATGAGGTGAAAGAAGGCAACACCAGGAAAGGCAAATATGGGCAGGAAAACAGAAAAAGTTTCTCTACTAGGTGGCTGTCCAGTGCTCCTTCAACTGAGAAACTACAGCATTTAATGAAAGAGAATATCTGTGGATATAAATTACTTTGAGAAATGGAAATGGTGATAATCTTAGCAACTTTTAAGCTGCTATGTTTTTATAGCTACTTATGCCCATGTACAGTGATCACAGTTTACATAATAAAAGTTGCTCTTGTTTCTTTGTTTCCTCTGCTGATTTGGACACAGCTGATGAGAAGGCACATCTCAGTTCCTTTCTGTTTCATGGGTAGGCAGAACACACATAGTGGAAAGAACAGTGGACGAGCAGTCAGAATACTTAGAGGTCATTACTTTACATTTGTCATCAGACAAGCTGTTTAACCTCTTTGAGCCTGTTTCCATATGTACAACGAGGATAATATCTTGCCTGGAGATATTACTGTGAGGATAATATCATATAATCTTTGTGAGAGTGCACTTATCCAACATTATTATTATTAAAAAGAAAGCATCTGTAGATTTGCTGGTAGTTTAGAGGCCTAAGGAGGTTTATACTACTTACCACTGAGTATTTTTCTGCACACATGAAAAAACTAGAAGGGATATTGGAAATGAAAAGTCATGAATGTGCCGATGAGATGGCCAGCAATGAAAACAACTCCTCTGGCTTTCATTCTTTTAGGTTGAACCAAATGAAATTGCCATTTTATAGGTCAAACATGCTATGATTTGGGAAATCTCATTTGGTTTACCTCAGCTGTTTTGATGGATACCTTATGATAACACACACACGCACACACACAAACATGTGCACATACTTTCTTTTCAAGTCATTACAGTAACTAGAAGAGAAGACTGATTTCCGTTTCTGCTTAATAACTCCTTTCTTTTCCATCACCTCCAATTGGTCACCAAATTCTTTTGATTATAACTCTGAAATGGCCCTCAAATATGAAGCTTTCATTTTCACTGCCACTGCCTCAGCTCAGGTCTTCATTGTTAAGATTATTGAAATATTATTCTATCTAGTATTCAACCTAGTAATTTTCAGTGACAGTAGCAATGGTTATTTGCAGGCCTGGAGAAAGGGAGTGGGAATATGGTCTGCAGGGTCAGCAAACTGTCTCCAGGTTTAGTTTGAGATCCAAGGAATAATGAGGAACAGATGTTAAGAACATTAACAGAAGGTTGGGAGGAGAGTCTGAATGTTTAGGAAGAGGGTGATAAAAGCTGTTTTAAAGAAGAAGCCAAAAAAGGTCAAGAACGATGGAGCTCCAGTCGAAAGCAACAGAACTTGCATTAGAACAGCTATTAGCATTGGCCACCTTGTAGTCTGCCTCACTGTCAGTCATCGAGCTGGGAGACAGGCTTCTTCTTAACTGTAGGTGAAAATTGTCTGGAAGGATTCTCTGGAGCCCTTTAGTGCTTGGGCCTTCTACAGGAAAAGTAAACGGAGCTATGTTATAGGCAGGGCTTTGAACCGGTTCATTCTGGTTCAGCATGTTGGTGGGGATCTTGTTAAAATGTAGGCTCTGATCCAGTATATCTGGATGGAAATGAAAATTTTCAGCAGTTCTGGAATGAAATGAAAAATTCCCAAATTAGGCCTGAGATTCCCTGAATGCTACTATGTAACAATTTTTCCTTTTCTTTGGTACAGATGAGACTTACCAATTTTAACTATTTTTCTTCAGTAAGGAGACTCAAGCTTGCTAAGCTCTTTTCTGAAAAGTTAAATCAGTGCATTAAAGGAAAAATGAACAAAATCCTTTTTTTTTTAGAACTCCTTTTGTTTAGGAATAGCACTTGATTGGTATTTTCATATGTATAGAAAAATATACATATCCACACAAAAATAAGAAAACCTTGTGTCTGAACTCAAAGCAAGAAAAGAAGAAGTTACAACTGAGTTTCACCACAAGCGAGATACATGCAAGTTGCTGCCTGGGGAACAACAACAACAAAAAAAAAACCTGATAAAATGAATAAGTGTAAGGATACTTTCTATCCTCCCAGGAGGGATAGATCTGATAAGCCTGCAGAGAATCGGTGATAATGAGCAATCCTACCATTATTTGGCCCCAATTGCTGAGGAAATAGTGCCAATTATTGTACCCAAGACCACAGACAATTAAAAATCATTATCTTCAGACAATGACTTCTTGTTAGACAGGGAAGCATCCTCAAATTCAGCATAATCTGCAAAAAAATATTATCCTGATTTTGGTAATGACCCAGAACTTGATAGAAATATCTGCCCTAGTAGAAGAGTCCTTCAGTCAGAAAAAATGTAGTAATTGTGCTGATAAAAGCTTTCAAAATATCTTGCCTCTGACCACTAGAAGGAACCAACATAATGCAGACATATTCCAGGAATGGTGTCATCCACCACTGATAACAATCCTCAAGTGAGAATAAGTCTTATACATATTTTTTTCTTTTTTGAGACTAAGTCTTGATGCTTGCTTAGATCTTAGGTAAGGAAGACAAACTTCAAAAGAAGTACAAACTAATGAACTTCTAATGAAATACTTTGAAAAATTCAGAAAGGAAAGAGAAAAGTTCTTTGAAATAAAGTAGGGCTCCCAAGAACAGTAAAGAATCTAGGACAGACACACCAACCAATATATCAATCAATCATTTAATCAACTCAATACCACAGAAACATGTTCTATAAGAGATACTGAGTTTATAGTGTGATAGAAGAGGAAGAAGAGAAAAACCAAAAGATGTGCAGGACTCATTATAGTCATGGTTTCAGGGAGGGCGTGATCAACTCTGCTGGGGTCAAAGAAAACTTCACAGAAGAACAATTATCTGAGCCTGATCTTGAGGAATGGATAGGAGCATTCGAATTTGCAAACAGGGGAGAGACATTACAGTCAGAGGGAAAGGCATTGAGCAGATTTGGAAGACCTGAAAGAGTCATACTGGAAAGAGCAGGATATAAAATATTGGGACTTAAGGAAAGGACAGGTTACAGAAAACAGGGACTAGGGAGATGAATAAAAAAATAAAGATTTGGGAGCTTTGAAAATGCAGGAACTGGACTGATCACTAATTTGCAGAATAAGAAAGTTATTGGTGATTCAGTTTTTCTGCTCAGTCAGTTAGTAGGTGCAAAGTATGCATAAGCTTAAGATAGACACAATCCCAAATGACAAGAGGTAGTCATGTATATGTAATTGTGGATTTTCTTCACTTTTTTACCCCTCCTTTCCCTTCTCTTCCTTCTCCAAACCCCTCCCCAGTGAATGTCCCCAGTGAATGGCACTGTGGTCATGGTAAAACAGCTGGGAGAGCAGTTCACCTTATCACAGTTTGCTGTGCAGGACTCCAGGAGTTACATCAGGGGCATAATTATTCCTACCTGATTTTGCCCATGTTGAAATGAGCAAAAGGAACAAATCCACCGGTGCTTATGAGGTCAAGAAAAAACCCAAAGAAAAGGGCACTGGCATTGATTCTCTTTCAGAGAGAAAATTAAATTAAGTAAACATTTTGTTCATCAACTGAAACAATAGCTTATTAATATTCTTGTATTTTAAAACATTTTGTATTTTTCCATGAATCATCTTTTTCTGAGGTGTGGAGAGTTGATGCTGGAAACAGCATTTTAAATAGAGGTAAGTCTTACAGTGAGGGGGTAGGACCTCAACATCATTTCATCAATGCAACACATTTCTTAAGTAAATAATTATTTACCATTATAATGACATGTACAAAATAACTCAGGTAAAAATGTTGCCATTAAAGACAAGAATGTATCTCTATGTATCTGTCTATATATATAAAGAAGAGCCAAAACCCTTTATGACAAATTTGCTAAGAGAATAAACAATCTTGACTATAACGCAAAGCTTGCCAAGTCTTGTCAGAAAGCTCTCGTGGCTCAACGCAATAATGAAGAACCACTAAAATAACCCCTTCACTCAGACTCCCGCAATTCCCTGCAGGGAGCTTTCACTACAGTTGTCACTGTGCAAAAGCAATGAAATTCAACATATAGACACAGGATGGAAAGACATGTGAGTACGTGTGCATGTGCATGTGTGTGTATATATTTGTACAGAGAGACAGCTAAGGACTTCGCTCTAATACAATGTACTAATAATTTGCAAAATGGGTCTGTAAGGATTTCAATATTTTTTCCCTCAACGGGGTCTACATTTTATTACAGCTAGTGGAAATTTTCATTCAGGCTATAATTATGCTCCATAAAACAAAATAGTAACATAGAACTGTATTTTCAAATGGTAACCCAGTACCAGGGACTGATCCCTCCTGACAACACATCCAAGGTATGTGAGATGAAGTCTTGCTATCCTTGCTTCTAAGGAATATTTTTGTTGTACTGTTTCCAAGACAGATTTGTTGATTCTTTTGTCAGTCCATGGCGTATTCAATATTCTTCACCAACATCACAATTCAAAGGAATCAATTCTTTTTCAGTCTTCCTTATTCATTGTCCAGCTTTCACATGCTTAAGGTGCAAGCGAAAATACCATGGCTTGGGTCAGGCACACCTTAGTCTTCAGGGTGACATCTTTGCTTTTCAACAGTTTAAAGAGGTCCTTTGCAGCAGATTTGCCCATTGCAGTGCGTCTTTTGATTTCTTGACTGCTGCTTCTGTGGCTGTTGATTGTGGATACAAGTAAAATGAAATCCTTCACAACTGCAATTTTTTCTCCTTTCGGCATGATGTTGCTCATTGGTCCAGTTGTGAGGATTTTTGTTTTCTTTATGTTGAGGTGCAGTCCATACCGAAGGCTGTAGACTTTGATCTTCATCAGTAAGTGCTTCAAGTCTTCTTCACTTTCAGCAAGTTTGTGTCTTCTGCATAATGCAGATTGTTAATGAGTCTTCCTCCAATCCTAACACCCCCTTCCTCTTCATATAGTCCAGCTTCTTGGATTATTTGCTCAGCATACAGATTGAATAGGTATGGTAAAAGGTTACAACCCTGTTGCACACCTTTCCTGACTTTAAACCATGCAGTATTCCCTTGTTCTGTCTGAGCAGCTACCTCTTGATCTATCTACAGGGTCCTCATGAGCACAGTTAAGTGTTCTTCACAATGTTATCCATAATTTGTTCTGAATCCACACAATCGAACGCCTTTTGCATAGTCAATAAAACACAGGTAAACATCCTTCTGGTATTCTCTGCTTTCAGCCAGGATCCATCTGACATCAGCAGTGATATCCCTGGTTCCATGTCGTCTTCTGAACCTGGCTTGAATTTCTGTTAGTTCCCTGTCAATATGCTGCTGCAGCCACTTTTGAATGGGCTTCCACAAAATTTTGTTTGCGTGTGATACTAATGATACTGTTTGATAATTTACATTTGGTTGGATCGCCTTTCTTGGGAATAGGCATAAATATGGATATCTTCCAGTTGGTTGGCCAGGTAACTGTCTTCCATATTTCTTGGCATAGACTAGTGAGCACTTTCAGCACTGTATCTATTTGTTGAAACATCTCAACTGATATTCCGTCAATTCCTGGAGCCTTGTTTCTTGCCAGTGCTTCAGCATAGCTTGGACTTTCTCCTTCAGTACCATTGGTTCCTGATCATATGCTACCTCTCGAAATGATTGAATGTCGACCAATTCTTTTTGGTATAATGACTCCGCATATTCCTTCCATCTTCTTTTGATGCTTCCTGTGTCTTTCAATATTTTCCCCACAGAATCCTTCACTACTACAAATCGAGGCTTGATTTTTTTCTTCAGCTCTTTCAGCTTGACAAATGCTGAGAGTGTTCTTCCCTTTTGGTTTTCTATTTCCAGGTCTTTGCACATGTCATTATAATACTTTAGTCTTCTCCAGCTGCGTTTGAAGTCTCGCGTTCACTTCTTTTACTTCATCATTTCTTCCTTTTGCTTTAGCTGCTTAATGTTCAAGAGCAAGTTTCAGAGTCTCTTCTGACATCCATTTAGGTTTTTCTTTCTTTCCCGTCTTTTTAATGACTTCTTGTTTTCTTCATGTATGATGTCCTTGATGTCATTCCACAACTCTTCTGGTCTTTGGTCATTAGTGTTCAATGTGTCAAATCTATTCTTGGGATGGTCTCTAAATTCAGGTGGGATATACTCAAGGTGGTACTTTGGCTCTCTTGGACTTGTTCTAATTTTCTTCAGTTTCAACTTGAACTTGCATATGGGCAGTTGATGGTTGAGTGTTGCTGTGATGCTGGAAGGTGTTCCACCGGTATTCAGATATCAGCAGGGTCACCCATGGCAGAACAGCATCTTATAAAATAAAAAAGAATAGAATAGAGAGCTACAAGGAAACATAGCATATAGTCAGTGTAAGTATTGTTCTATGAAGCCTTTGTTTTAGTATGTGTGTGTGTGTTGGGTCATGAGCTCCACTTTAAAATGTGGGATGTAATAAAAAAAAAAGTTTGAAGTTAACTGACATAGACTTTATATTTTAATTTTGTGTTCTACTTACAGTGTTCTCATGCTGGAGACTGTGAACTCCCTGAGGGTAAGTATTGGGTGTATTTCATCTTTATATCCTGCACAGCCCCAGGAGTGCCATACACTTAGTAGAGGATCACTAGTTAATCAACAAATGTTGAGAGCTCCAGATGCTCGTATTTAAAAGGATAATAAAGATAATAGTTTGCATTGATACAGCACTTATTACTTTTCAGAGTGCTTTCCCAACAATGATCTCATTGATAATTCAAAACTATTCTGTTGGAAGGAAGCATACAGAATGTTGCATTAATAATTTTAATTATCTTCTAAGTATGCTGCTCATTACAGTGGTACACAATAGGATATTACTGAAGTAGATTCTGCAATTTGTGTTTGGGAAGAACCCAGGTTTTGTGGAGCTGGAAACTTGTAGGATTTTGAAGACATTCATTAAAAACAAGAACACAAAATGGACAGAAAATTAGGAACAATATTTTAAAAAAATATTTTTAAATTTAGGCACAATATTTATTTAGAATGAGATAAAAAATTAAAAAATTTAAAAAGCTTATAAATACCACAAACATCACAAGACCCAGAAAAATATAAATGGCTTATTTTAATTAATGGCTGACACATCTGTATGATAATTTTTCCTACATATTTTTGTTGTAAACACTTTGATTACCACTTTGACAAAATTTTGTAGTATCATTTTCAGTAAATAGAATAGGATGTTTTTCCAGCATAGCTAATGGAGTTTGTAATTTATTATTGATAAGTTAGATGCATAGAATATTTGATTTCACACACAGCCATGCATGCTATGTGTATTTCTGCTACAGATTTGTGCCCTCCAAACAAACAGATTCTTATTCAGTCTATAAAGGACAATTCTGTTAAAAAAGGGGGAAAAAGGTATGGTGGGTTTATCATTATATAAACTGGATTATTGAGTATATTTCTGAATGGAGATAATTTTTTATTTTTATTTAGTATCGATTAGATATGAATCCTCTGCTTATGGTTTTACGTATCTGATGATTAATAGGATTTTCCACGGACTAGCTTCTTGATTCATACGTTTAAAATTTTCTCTTCCACTATCCTCTTTCTTGCAATGTCAAATACAGCAACTAGTAAAACCAGCTACCATTGAGTCAGTTCCCACTCATGGAGACTCCATGTGTTGCAAACAGAACTGTGGTTCATGGGGTTTTCAAGGCTATGACCTTTTGGAAGCAGATGACCAGGGTTTTCTCCTGAGACACCTCCGGGTGGGTTCGAACTGTCAGTCTTTTGATTGGTAGTTGTCTTAGTCATCTAGTGCTGCTATAATAGAAATACCACAAGTGGATGGCTTCAACAAAGAGAAATTTATTCTCTCACAGGCTAGGAGGCTACAAATCCGAATTCAGGGTGCCAGCTTCAGGGGAAGGCTTTCTCTCTCTCTGTCAGCACTGGGGGAAGGTCCTTGTCATCAATTTTCTTCTGGTCTAGGAGCTTCTCAGTGCAGTGACCCTGGGTCCAAAGGATGCTCTGCCCTCCTGATTCTTCATTGTTGGTGGTAGGAGGTCCCCCTGCCTCTCTGCTTGCTTCTCTCTTTTATATCTCAAAAGAAATTGACTCAAGATACAACCTAATCATATAGATTGATTCCTGCCTCATTAACATAATTGTCTCTAATCCTTCCTCACTAGCATCACAGAGGTTAGGATTTACAATGGGATAATCACATCAGATCACAAAATGGTGGATAATCACACAATACTGGGAATCATGGCTTACCCAAGTTGCCACACATTTTTGGGGACGCAATCCAATCAGTGGTTGACCGCTTAACCACTGCTGTCAAATAGCACTCTTGTCAATTCATGCTGCAAATCCTGGACCTGCATTTTTATGTCACAACCCCAGGTAAGTTAGTGCATTGAGTGGTGGTATTATAGCAAGATATTCCTACAATGGAATGGCTAGTCATAACTTAAACTAAACATGGAAGTGATTGTGAACATAAACAGACCTTACAAAAACCAAACTAAATGCATCCCTACTAACTTTCTATTAGCCAGATCTTGAAAATGCATGTGGACAACCAACCAGGAAAGTGTACCAACGGAAAAAGATACAGCAGCCTTAACCAACTGCAGTTAAAATATCTTTCTTTTGCAAATTTTACAAAAATATATGACACTGAGTTTGGCTTTTCTGACTTAGCTTTGACCAGTACACTTTCCATTGTGTAAGGCTGTCCATCTGGAAAATATCTTTTCCTGGGTCTTTTTTTTTAAATCAAAGTAAGCCCATGTAACTGAATTTTGCCTAATGCAAAAGCATAGAAGTGATATACCTTATTTCTAGTTTGGGGCCATAAAATCCTCCCATGTTATGCTCTACTCTTTCTTTATCAATCTGCTGGCTTAGTGTCCTGGACCAGGAAGATCTTGAAACTCATGTGTGGAAAATGGTGGAAACTTTGTTAGCCTGAATCCATGGATAATTTCAAATTGCAAATCCTACCTACACTGATTAGACTTTATGTGACTGTAAAATAAATTTAATTTGTGCTAAGCCACTGAGATTTTAGCTTTATCTGTTATAGCAGCTACCATTACCTTAACTAATACAAAAAGATAGACATTATTTGTGAGATGTGCTCTTAAATAGCATACCCTTTGATCAAGCTTTTCAGATCAATAAAATATTTTGATGAAATCTCCTGGCTGACAGCACATATATCTTGCTTGATCTCAGTCTCTGAATTCGGAAAAGAAAGTCATCTTCACGAAAACTAGTTTTTTAGTTAAAGGCCTTTATAGGTCCACATCAAATTTTTGAATTTTGATTTTTATAAGCAAATGGAGTACAGGTTAAAAAAAAAATCTCCGTAGTCACAGAAAGTATGTGCCACAAGATTTGACAAAGACCTAAGTAGGGATTTTCTGGCAATACCTGAAATTTCATTTCAGTGATTACTCATCATTAGTAAGGAAAATGAATTTAAAAAAAATGCGTAGCTGATCATTGATACTTGCTTCATTAGAAATGCTAAAACTTGAAACTAATGCTTATTTTAAAAATTCTTTCAGAGCTTCTTAATATTCCTGACATGTGCATACAATTTTTAAAATAACATCTTTTATTATAAGTGAGTTCATATTTGATGCATAGCTTTACGGTTAAGAGTACAGGATCTGAACTCAGAGTGTCTGGGATTAAATACTAATTTCACTACTTGGATGAATTATTCTTACCTTTGTCAAGTTACTCACGAATACCTGGTTTCCTAATCTGTAAAATGGGAAATATGATAATATTTATTTCATAGAATGGTTGAAATGATTAAATGAAATAACATATATATAGTGTTCATTTCTCAGGGTAAACATTCAATAAATGTCAGCTATTGCCATTATTGTTGTTATATAAAATGCAAAGCAATAAACAAAAGCAAAATAGTAACCATTGGCTGTATCATCACTCAGAGAGAAATACCGCTGTTTGTATCTGTTTCAGTTAGGAAGGTTTTGATTGTAAGTAACAGAAAAAAACACAATAAACTGACTTAAGCCATAAACAAATCTATTTGTTTACGTAATGGGAAATTGAGAGGTAGCACATGATGCAATATCTCTGGTTCCATACTTCAGTGGTATTTTCTCAGCTCTGGTTGACTTCATTCCCAGGCAGGGAGCCACATAGTTAAAGAAACTGTAACCCTCACATGCATATACAACAACATCCAGAGAGAGAACAGTTTTTAACCATTTTAATTTTGATAAAGTTCAATTTGTCATTTTTAAAAAATGGTTTATGTGTTTTTACCTTATCTAATCACACTGTATAGCAAAACTGACAGATATTTTCTTCTAGGAGCTTTATAGTTTTAACTCTATGTCTGTCTATTTCAAGTTATTTTTTTGCATATTGTAAGAGGCAAAGATCAAGATTCTTTTTCTTTGTTATATAAATACTCAATTGTTACCGCAGCATTTGTTGAAAAGACTGTTATCTATTAAATTGCCTTAGCTCAGGGCTTCTCGGCCTCAGTGCTAGCGACATTTTGGGCTGGGTAATTATTTTTTGTGGAGAGGTGTCTTGTGCATTGAAAGATGTTTAGTAGCATCCCTGGCCTCTGCATTACCAGCACCTTCTCCCCCTCTCCTCCACCTCCAGTTGTGACAGCCAAAAATGTCTCCAGACATTGCCAATTGTCCCCTAGGGGGCAAAATTGCCCCAAGTTGCGAATCACTACCTTAATATCTCTGTTGAAAATCAATTTGACTGTAATTATGTGTGTGAGTCTGTTTCTTGAGTCTCTATTGTGTTTCACTGATCTGTGTGTCTATAATTACATCAGTACTACACTCTTGTAAATGGTGTTATTTTCTTAATTTCAATTTCCAATTGTTTATTACTAGAATATGGAAATAAAATTGATTTTTACATATTGATCTTGTATCTTGTAACTTCATTTAACTCATTTTTAAGCTCTAGTAGCTTTTTTTTTTTTTTTGGTGGATTCCTGAGGGTTTTCTACATAGACAATATATCCTCTATAGAAAAACAATTTAAAAAAAATTGTTCCTTTGCAGTCTTCATGCCTCGTTCTTTTTTATTGTCTTATTTTGCCAGTTAGGATCTCTACGACAATTTTGAATTAAAGTACTCAGAGTGATAATCCTTTCCTTTATTATAAACCTTACAGGTAATCTAACCAGTCATTCACCATAAAATATTATATTGGTGATAGGTTTTTCAAAGATGGTTGAGGAAGCTCCCTTGTATTTGTGGTTTACTGAAAGTTTTATCATAAATGGGTTTTAAATTTGGTCAAACACATTTTCTGAATCTATTGAGTGATCATTCAGCGATTTGATTTTTATGTTTCCTGGCTTGATTTTTGTCCAGTTTGTCCTGTTTGAGGTTCACTGAGCTTGTTGTATCTGTGGACTTAGAATTTTAATCAAATTTGGAAAATTTTCAACCATTATTTATTCATTATTTTATGTCCCAACTCTTTTTTTCCTTATTGGGGATCTGATCACCTGAATATTTGACCAGATCGCTAACGCTCTGTACATTTTATTTCAGTAAGTTTTCCTTTTGGAAAGTTTATATTGTTATGTCTTCATGGTCACTGGTATTTGCTTTTTTAGTCTCTAATCTGTTTTTGTTCCCATTTTGTGTATTTTTTAAAATTTCAGACATAGTATTTCTTATCCCTAAAAAAAAAAAATTTTTTTTTTCCTTAAATACTTTCATGTCTCTCCTCATCATTGGTCCTGTTTTTCTCTACATTCCTAAATATTTGGAGCTTATTTATATTAGTTGTCTGCTAGTTCCATCATTTATCTCATTTCTCTATTTCTGTTGTTTGGCTATATGTCATATTTTCCTGCTTCTGTGCATTCCTTATAATTTTTATTAGATGTTGGACATTGAATTTCTATTGTCGGTTGTTGGATTTTGATTTATTATTTTATGTAGTGTTGGATTTTGCCCAGGAGCACAGTTAATCAGTTGAATCCTTTCAAGATTTTAATCTTTGTGGTGGGTATAGAACAGAATTTAGTTTAGGCATTATTTAGCTCTGAGAATTTCATCTGATGACCATATATTATGAGGTTTTTCCACTCTGGCTGGAGGGAAGACAAACTATCCCCAACTTTGTGTGAGCTCCAGAATTGTTTTTCCTTATTACTCAGGTTTTTTTTTTTTTTTTTCTCGCTCTGACATCATATAGTTTTCTCTTACACATATGTAGGTCAGTACTTGAAGACTTGTAGATCTCTGTAGCTCTCTCTCTATAGAACTCCCTCACTTTCAGTACTCTGCCGTATAAATTCTGGGTGCACTGAACTCTGTCTCCTCAACCCTGCAATACTGATGGTGTCTGTTTGGGTTCGTCCTTCTTGTTCTGTGGACTGGAAACTGTCTCTAAGCAGTAAACTGATGGAAACAAAAGGCTCAACTTATTTGTTCCTCTTATCTCAGGGAACAATCTTGTGCTTCCTGTTGTCCAATGTCCTAAAACTGTTTCTTCACATATTTGCCCATGTTTTAGTTGTTTGAAGTGGGAGGGTAAATCTGGTCCTTGTTCTTTCATCTGGTCAGACTTGAATATTATTTTTAAGGTCTGCGTGTATTCTTTTTTATGGAAGTGCAATCATTCAACTAGTTATCTATAGTTAGATATTAGATATTTACATTTTTCCAGTTTTAATCATTACAAAAATTATTTTGCATACATATTATGAAATTATGAAAAATTTTATGCATATATATTTCTACGTTTGTTTAAATATTTATTTTGATGGACTCCCTAGGTTAAAGAGTGTGTAAAAACCAAGGCTTTTTTTGTAAGTTGTATGGATATTATTCATCCCATCTAAAATAATAAGTGCAGGGATTCCTTAGGAACTTACTAAATAGCTATCTTCTTCACTACCCATTTTCTGGACAAATCGACACATAATACAAAGGAATGGCAGGTCAATATAGCACATTTGTTGCCAAAAGAAGCTGCTAGATATGCAGTTAATGTGAGAGCTAAATGAGCCTGCTAATTGAACCTAAGGTGAGTAGAATTACTCGAGCACAGGCACTGCTGGACTGGTGTGAACTTCACTGCAGGGGCAGAGTGCATCTCTGGAGAAGTGATGGGTGGTATGCTCCCAGTGCAGCCAATGGGAGGAGGCAGGGAGGAGCTGTGCTGACAACAGTCCAGTTTACTCTCCCCGAATCTGCCAGTCCAATAAGTCATTTCACCAGGGACAGATAGGGTAAAGTTGTGGAAAAGACATTAGCAGTTACAGTAATTAAAGTCTCTCAACACAGAAAAAAAATGTCAGGAGGGAGTAAGAAATACTCCCCTGCCAATAACAGGTGATAGCTATTGAAATTTACTGCGTGCCGGGTAACATGCATTATCTCGTTAAATTCTTACCTTAGCCCTATGAAGTAGGTACTATTATTATCTCCATTTTACAGGTGAGACTTAGCAAATGGGTCTTCACTGAGGACCTAGGATTACTCAGTAGAGTTCACAGTATTTTCCAGAGTATGGTTTGCAGGCCACCTGCACCAGAAGTACCTAGGAAGCTTCTAAACTCTAGTAGGTAGTTGTTACGTGCCATCGAGCCAGTTCCAACTCATAGCGACTCTATGTACAACAGAATGAGACACTGCCTGGTCCTGCACCATCCTCACAATCATTGTTATGCTTGAGCCCATTGTTGCAGCCAGTGTCAATCTATCTTGTTGAGGGTCTTCCTCTTTTTTGCTGACCCTCTACTTTACCAAGCATGATGTAGTACAATATCCAAAATATAGACAGAAGTATAGCTTTTTAAAAAGTTTTATATAACCAAATTTAATCTCTGCCTAGGACTATTATTCCCAATTGATGGCATAAAAATCAATCTACTTACATTCAGCTAAACACAGGAATTTATGAATTATCCTGTTATTGTCAGTTTAAATTTTTTCAAATTCAGAGTTCTACTTTTCCTCTTCTACCTCAGTTTCAGAGTGATTTTTTTAATGGTTCTATGGCGTCAGTAAGGAGGGAGTTTGGTCTAAACTGTCCACTGGAAATTCACTAATCTTTGCTGGCCAGGAATTCCACATTCATATCTAATTCTATTCTTCTTCTGCAAGGCTCCTATTCCCTTAGTTGGGCAAGCTCATCTATTCACGTGGGTTGTGAGGGGTGGGGAATAGGGGATTATCTGGCTCTTCCCAAAATGTATTGCTTATTGTATAATTTTGGATTTTTCTGTTCAAAAGTAAAGCCTTTTCTTCTTATTTTTCTTTAAAAGCTGTTGTCTCCTGTGTTCAGAGGTCCATTTATGTAATTTCAAATCTCATTAGATTCTTGTCCTTCTTAAATTTTGTCCTGAGTTAATGCTGCTTCTGACTGAAAAAGGAAAAAGGAACAACAACGAAAAATTAGTAATAGGGGTGAGAAGTGGGGAGAGAAACCCTAGTTGCTGTGTCAAAATGTTAGCCTCTTTTGTGAAAATTCAGTAGGAAATTTTGAATCAGAAACTCTGGGTACGGGGGCTGGCAATGATAATTTTTAACAGGTTTCCCACTTTCAATACTGATCTCATATTGACTCCAGAGAACTTTGAGGGGTTGGAAATGACCTAGTAGTTGTCATAATGATTTGAATACTTGGCTGCTCTTACTAGACATAAACGTTTACCCAGACCTGTCAGAAATGTCTGTGCAAACTTATCAGAAATGCACGTGCTAGAGAAATCAAGGAGTTTCTGTAACATATTTTTGCTTCTGCTCTTCCTTTTGCATGTTACCCTGAATTGATACCTTTTTTTTTCTCTGTATATTCAACCTTATTTGCTTTAGGGTCCACTTCTGCCTCTCCTAGACGTGGGGAGTGATTTGAATGAGGTAGGAAGATTAAGAGTTATTGGGCATCTATGATGTTCCTGGAACTTTCTATGATCTCAGTTCATCAGCACAACATTCAGTTAATTCTCAGAAAGGTCAAATAAATTGCTGAAGATTGCACAGGTAGCAGGTGGCAAAGTTGGGATTAAAATCCAAGCCCATCTGGTGTCAAAGCTGGGCTTTAATTACATTACTTTGCTGCTTTCCTTGACAAAGGGTTTAGTGACACCTTTGATTCCCTCATCACCAAAATTCCCCCTACTTCCCAGCCATATGGAAGATTAATCTTCACTTTTCCTTTTTTCCCACGTTAATTATCAGGTAGAGTTAATTTTATATGTGATACCATCTTTTCTGTTTTAGATTTCTGATAATGGTACTCTTGTTTATATAGGACTTTATAGTTTACAAAGTACTTTTTAGAACAGAATCATGATTCAAGGCATCTTAATACTGATGTGGGAGCCCCGAAGGTGTAGTGGTTAAGAGCTCCACTGCTAACCCAAAGGTTGGGAGTTCAAATCTACCAGCTGCTCCTTGGAAACCCTATGGGGCAGTTCTACTCTGTTGTATAGGTTCGGTATGAGTCTGAATCGACTCAACGGCACCTAACAACCATACTGTCAGTTTGGAGCTCGGTCTAACAGTTGTGTGGGCCATTGACAGCCCCCTTTTTTTAAAATTTGTTCCTGTGGTATGACCTGTTTCATAGGGTTTTGGTTTTGGGTTTAAATCTAAAAATATTTCTCCCTCTGAATGAACTTTTCAGGTCCAAGGTGTCTCAGAGATTTGCTTGGTGTGACATTATCTTTCTTAATAGCATTTTGGTTCACATGGCTGAATTACAGATTGTTAAGAAGAGATGTGGGATAGATATAGGAGGAGTGGGAGGACAAGAAGGCCTGAGAGGAGAAGGGACAGCGAAGGTCGTTATTTGCTTTTTGGCCTGCTGATCTCTTTGAGGTTCCCTGAAGCCCAACATCTCTTCCTGTGGCTCCATCTCTTTTCTAGTCTAGGGTTGGTGGCTGACTGTATCCCAAGGGCTCTCCTGCCTGTGCAGCCTACACTTGCCTTTGTCCTTCTTGGTATCTCTGAAAAATGTAAGTGCATTTGTGTTCTCCTTGATGTATTCTAGGGCTGCATTTTCAGAAAATTTAGATATCAAAGCATTTTTCCCTTGATAAATTAAGTGTGGATTTCAGTATTCTTTGAAGTCACCAAATCTGTTTAGTGGAGTGCGGGTGACATTAACACAAAAACTTCCTCTTGAGCCCTCGCTTTCCTGGATAGTGTGGGTTGTGTAATGGCAGAATTGAAACTTGGCAATTAAAATTATCTCAATCTCAGTCTCATTTTATGTAAATATTTAGACATTCAAAGTTCAGCTTCTTATGAAGACTCCTTCTCCTCATTCATCCTACTTGAAATGTGGCATGTGTATCCAACAGGGCTTACGTGTCCTCATGATCATAGCAGGAACTGAGTTTGGTCTATGTGGGGCTTTGGGTTCTTTCCGGCTTCTGGGAAATTCCAATCTGCCTTGCCCTTCTAATCATCAGACACCCTTCTGTAATCACATGCAGAAGCCTGAGGTTGATGAAACTTGTGGTCTGCTCTCTTGGCATAGTCAGGGCTCATTGGTCCTTTGCTTGCTGAACTGGCTTCACGTTATCTCTTGATGGCATTGTTGATACTTGGCAGCTTCAACAATGATGTCATTTCTCATCTCCCCCAGCAGGCCTGCTGGCTGTCAACTTAGTTATTTCACATGAGAATTTCTCAATGTCTTCCAAACCTCACAGAAAAAGCCACCAAGGATGCTATTCTTGACCCTTTCCCTGTGCCTAATGACACATTATAGTTTCTAGTCTCCATCAGATATGCTGTGTTGATAACCGGCAACTTTGGTGATGATCTTCTAGAACCCAAAATAGAAGGAAAGAACTGTTTCAACTTCCCCTTCTATTTACCTGCATCTTAGTGTTCATCCCTCTCCAGAAGCAGACCCTGAAACAAATATTTGAGTGTAAATTAGTGAAAACCCTTGTAGGGGAGTGGGAAAGTGAGGCCAGGAAGGAAAATAAACCAACTTATCACGTGGACTGAAACAAAGAAGAGCATAAGCCTCAGAGTTATTCCACCTAAGGTAGGAGGAGTTGGAGTATTTATATACCACATTCATCAGTCGTTGGCTGAGGGTTACTCTTGTGGGCATTCATTTTAAGAGCTCTCTGCCTGTTGCGTGTGGAGGCTGAGCAGGCTTCAGTGGCCAGAGAAAACCATCAGGCAAAGAGATGAAGGCATTGCATTTGGAAGTCAGACTGGCATGCACAGATAGAAAGGGCTGAGGGAATATGGCTGGGGCATCAACAGCATCTGCTATAGGAGTCCATTCCTGGCTCCACTCAGAACCAGATAAGTTTCCACTGTTCTGTCACTGATGCTTCAACTTCATGGCTGGTTACAATTTCTAAAAAACAAAGCAATGCCAATTCCCCCTCCATTTTTTTTTTTTTTCCAGAAGAGGGTTAGTGGTACAAGCTACAGATACTACTGCTGCAGTTGGTGCTGAGGTTGTAACAGAAATTATCTGCCTTCCATTGTGATACAACCTAGATTCTCCTCACTCTTAGACAGAACTTCTGCTCACCTAGGCTGCTTACTCTTACAAGTATTCCAGACCTTCACCATTAAGGGTATGGGCCCTTGCTTACAGAACCTTTGTCTGAATGTGGTTGCTGTAATTTCTCATTTGTGGATATTATCAGGTGTGTAGACATTAGAGGTATCTCAGTGAATTCTAGACATACTTTTCTCTATTTGACAGCAGTGAGCATAGTAATTAAAAATGGTAATAAAGAAACTTTTATCTTTGCTTGAAATGACCAGGTAGGAGATTCACCTTTAGGTTTATTGGAAACCTTAATCTGTCCCTTCATAGAGGCATTTATTCCCAGGGAATCAAGAACTCTAGTTCTGCAGAGTCTAAAATTGTGGAATGGAAGCGAAAATTCCTCAAATGGATCACTGATAATAATGGTGAGGGAGTGGGAGACATTCCTACTTTCCTCCCTTGATGGTGGATTCAGCACCATAAAATGGCCATTAATTCAAAGTATATACCCTGCCATGAAGGACAGCACCCAGTATTGCAGGACGTCAACCCAAGATAGAACTTGGCTTTATCTTTATGAGATCACCTCAGTGTTCAATCTGATTTACAGCTTCTGGATGATTCTACATATATGATTAAAAAAAATTTTTTTTTGGACAGGATTAAGTGGTGATGTGCCTCACCTCCTTCATTGTAAAATGTTTTTGTTACATCAGTATTATCTGTCTTTTTATCCAATAGCCTTGGGAAGATTTTGGATATTCTATTTTCATCAGTTTAAAATTTCTCTGGCAAATGGCTATAGGTCACTTTGGGGAAGGACATTCACTATTGTATGTACTTGTAGTATTGCAGGCTCCTTAAACTGGCTTCCCCTTAAATCAGTGGGTTGTAGGTCTCAGAACAGGATCATGCCTGGAAACACTGTGAAGGATAATTATTTTTAATTGTAGTCACTGACATCAATCTTCTGCTTACTTGCCCTTGATCTTTTTTGGTCAATACCTATATTTTCTGTCCAGTAACTGCAAGTAACTCCAAGGTTTATTAGCCATTGCCATATGTCTCTGTGGGACAGAGCCCCCAGTTATTGTCAGGTTTGCTGTCTATTACAGGTTATTATGTCCATTTTGTCTCTGAAACTTAAGTGTTACCACCTGGCCTCCCCTATCCTGGAATCTTATCTTTCCCATTGAAGCTGGAGAGTCAGTACCATAGCAGCACACCATTTTGTCAATTGTGGCTTACAGAGGACAGCCATTCTCAATTATGCTGGTGCCTTCTTGATTTAATGAAGTGAGTATCCTCTAGGTCCTTGTGGGGATCATAGCTGGTGGGTTCTCTTGTCATACATAAAAAATCCATTCTAACATGTCCATCTCTCTGAGCCCCTTGACTCCTTCATCAAAACTCTGCTAAAGCAATGCTAGCAACTCTAATTCATTTACTATAAGCCATTATCTTCTTCAAATTTTAAGGAGCTCTTACAGCAATGTGTTAGGATTGACTCCAAACCATCTTTATTCTCAGTGTCCTGGCTCATGGGAGAGTGTCTGCATATCAAAGCTTCTTAAACAGTTTTGTATATGCCCCCCCCGCCCCCATCTTACATCTCTTCTCAGGCATGTTTTCTCGGTTCTTACTGGTACAGATTAGTCAGGTTCTGCACAACTTTTTTCTTTGGTAAATAATCCGTTCTTCCATAGCAGAGACAGTACTTTTCTAGTCTGGGCTAAGTTGACAGATGTTCTTGGCTATTGCTCTAGAGCAGAGATTCTGAAAGTGTGGTCTCTGGAGCAACAGCAGCAATATCACCTGGGAATTTGTTAAAAATGCAAATTCCCAAGTCCCATCCTAGACCTACTGAATCAGAAACTCTGAAGGGAGGATGGTTTAATCTTTATCCCTGACATTTTTAAAAACTCTCGTTTCCTACTAAGAAACCCAATTAAAATCTAATATAGTTTCTGAATTATCTTTTAACAGTAGTTAGAAACTAGTGCTTCGGCTGCTAACCACAGGGTCGGCAGTTCGAATCTGCCAGGCGCTCCTTGGAAACTCTATGGGGCAGTTCTACTCTGTCCTATTGGGTCGCTATGAGTTGAAATCGACTCGACGGCACTGGGTATTGAAACTAGAAAATATTAACTCTTGATCGAAAATCAAAGATAAGTTTCATGGTTATTGTGTGTTACTTAATTGGTTATTGCTGTGGGCAACATAAATGTCAATTCTACTGGGGAACTTCTGCAGAATCACATAGGATGCGCTCAAAATTTTCTCTCCAAAGGACAGGAAGCCAGGGCATATATCCAATGACTCCCCCCCACCCCCCATTGGTTGAGTGTATTTCTGGGCTGCCCTGTGTGTAAGTAATTGTAATTCAAATGAACAAATTCAGAGTAACTCATCTTGAGTGCTTTTCAGGTAGATGAAAGTGGTGTGCATTTACTTTGTATCTTCCTGTGTCATATTGAAATCCATTTTAACAAACACTTCATTTTCCCCACAGAAATGAGGACTAGACAATGACAAGTGTTGTAGGAGGTTGTGTGGTATTTTAGAGTTGTTAGGGGTGGACAGTTTGTTTCTTCCCCACTATTGAAGTCTCATTCCACATGGAGAGTTTTAATTTTTGTAACATTCATGGCCTCTGCTCATTCTCTTACTCTTCGCCAATGGAGGAAGGACAGACTTACCTGATAGTTGAGCTTGTAAAGCAGGTGTAGTTTAGTTCTCTAGGCTCTTTCTCTTGGGATCTGGCTGCACAGAGAAAACACACATATGACTTGCTCCTTCTGTCATAATTTTTTTCATGGGCAGGTGTTCTACTTGAGGGAATTCTGCAGAGGTTCAGGGCTCCCTGTGACTAAATAAGTATGAGGAAAGGTGCTGACCTGTAGGCCATATTCCTCAGTCTCAGTAATAAATGTGATATTTTGATTTCCCTCTGCTTGATTTCTCTTTGTTTTTCTCTTCATTAGTTCCAAATTTGGTTATGAAAAAATGGGTGTTATTTATTATTCCCACCCTTACATTGTCCTCTTTCAAGCCATAGAAACATAATTTGAAATTTACTGGCAAACTCTGCCTTTTTGTACATATTACTTACAAATGAGGACTATTTGTAATGTTACACAATTTCTTGTTATAATGGTAGTTCCTCTTCTACAAATATCCAAACCTACAGTTAGATTTGCATTTGTTACCACAACAGGCATATAGTGTTTCCACTGCCTTAATAGAACTGTGACATGTTTTTTAGTCATTCTTTTGTGATTTAACTTCCTCACAAAATTATTCTTAATAGAATAAAGTTATTTTATCTATTTGTTAATAACATTCATCCTATCCATGGTTACCATTGCTTAATGTTATCATGACAAGTTGCATGTTTGTTTTTACAGGTATAAAATGGACTAGTCAATGTCAAGTGTGTTAAATCTGATATACATGTACAGTGCTAGTTTGGCTTCCTTTAAAGCAGAACTTGAGACAATGATTTTGGGTACTAGTAGTTTTTTGGTGGTGGTGGGGGGAGGGGGTGATATAATCCTTGGAAGCAGGTGTTAGAAATGAAGAGAGTAAAGCAGAGAAGGAGTAAAAGTCTAGAAAGGGTGTGCTATTGAGCTGGTTACTGCTATATACAACTGGAGCTCAATCCTAGCAGGGATCCTCTTAGGAACCATATAGAATGCACTTAGATTTGTCTCTGCAAAGGGTGAGAGGATGGGAAGCTGAGGCATTTATCTACTGACTCTCCTCCCCTGCTGTTTGAGGGTTGCCCTTGGGAAAGTTAACTTCCCTCTGCCTCTGGGATGCCCTGTGTGCAAGCTAGATGAAGTAAGGTAGAGCGATGCAGCTGGGGGTCGGGGAGAAATGCTGCCAGCTTACCCAAGACCTGTTTACCAAAGCTACAGCTGAGACCCAAGGCAGACTGAAGGAATGTAGCACAGGATTTAAAACCATCTGCTTAAGGTATGATCCAGAAGAATAGTCAAAGAGAACAACAAATTGCTACATTCTTTCTATTAGTAAGTGTCTTAAATGTTGAAATGGTGTGACTAAACAATTATTCAGTTCTTCACAAATTAAATTTAAGTTGCTGAGAGTCCTTCCAATTTCC